>NC_140165.1:107111987-107364392 GCF_963971535.1 Notolepis coatsorum
AAACATGTATGTTTTACTCCTGCAAAGACACACACACATTAATTCAACCTTTATTTCCATTGTTGGAGATTATTGAGGGTAGCCCCTCATTTTCAATAATGCAGAGAGTAGGCAAAAGAGTTTATCACATACTACATTACCCGTTTATCACATACTACTGTGGAATTTCCGTTCAAGGCCTTTTATACACACCTCCACCTCCCCCCTGTATCCTCCTTCCCTCCCCCCCCGTCTGGTCATCCCTCCCCAACCCCCTTTCCGCCAAAATAGACAAACCCACAGAATTAGGGGGGTGCTTGACCCATTCTCCAGAGAAAGTCAAGTCACCTACTGAATTCCTGAATCTAAATTGGATTTGATTATCCATGTTTTAACAATAAAATGTTATCAACCATGAAGATTCGACCACACGCATGATTAACCTCTCGGGTTCCACCGCACTCCTCTCAATAACCTCCACAATAATCTAAGTACAGTGCTCTATTCACAGCAGTCACTAATGTAGCTAGGGCTAGCTCTGAATTTATGATAAAACACAAGATAATTATATACGTATTATACTACAGTAATACATCTGCTAGAGTGTTATATAGCATCTCTAAGGGCTTAAGGATGGTAATAGCAGCATATCTATATATTATCACCATAATCCACAACAGTAATACAGTTTCAACTATTATTTTTCTACTAAACATGGGAAAGCAGGTTATATTTCTATAAAGAAAGCAAAGTTTTGTTTGTAGCCGCCTTTTAACCAGATTATGAACATGAACTTTAAAAGTGAATTCATCATCAATCCAGATGCCTAAATATTTATAATGTGGCACGTTTTCAATAGCTGTACTGAATAAAGTGCTAATCTGAAGTTTGCTAAATATAAAAGTATGAGATCAATAAGTGACTCTTGAGGAACATTAAAGGAAAATCGTTTTTTAGGCTTTGGTGCTAGCAATCTATGAGCTCGGTCGTTCATCACCGGGGAGGGAAGATTCTCAGCGCCCAGATTCTCAGAGATAAGCTCCTCCATGGATTTAGTGGAACTAGTTCCATCCACTCCTTCTGGGATGTCAATAAAACTCAAGTTATGCTGCCTGCTCCTGCTTTCAAGGTCAAAGCATTTATAATAATAATAATAATAATAATAATAATAATAATAATAATAATAATAATAATACATTCTATTTGGTGGCGCCTTTCACGACACCCAAGGTCACCTTAAAGGGGAACTATCTTATAAATGGCCTCTTTCAGTGTTTAGCATTGTTTCCTACCTATGTGGACTTATATTAATATGATCTATGTCTCTAATTCTCATATTGGCGCATTCTTCCAATTCTCCCCTCACAATATTCACCCTCACTGAACTGAGTCATCTGAAAATGTGATGATTTGTGATGTCAGAAAGACACCGCTGCATGATAATCATCATGTCCCGCAGCGGTTTACCATTGTGGTTGGAGCCCAGGCTCAAAACGGCTTAAGATCTTGAGGTAGAAAAATGCTGTTTTTGAAGACTTGATTAGAAAAACAAAACAATGAATTAAAAAAAATATATAATTACAGAGGTGTTCCATAAACTCACAAGAATTGTGTAAAAGTGCCCAAATAGTGAAAGAAATAGTAAAATAGTTCCCCTTTAAAGATCATAAAAACACAGCAAGGCAGTTAAATATCCCGTAGTCACTTCAACTCTTTTGTCATTATTTGTTTTGTACCTCAGTCTGCATTTTTACTTCATTATACTTTCATTGTACTTGATATGTACTTAGGTTGTACTTTACTTTGTATATTGTATATTTGTATTGTGTATTCCTCTTTTACTTTTTTTCTCATGTATGAAGCACATTCTCAGGGGCTCATACAGAACCAAGCATTTCACTGCCATGTATTTATACATGACAAATAAAAACAAAACTTGAAACTTCAGAACGTATTTCTCAAATTCAGTCATTCACATTTACACAGAGATGGTGAAGACCTCTTCATCAGGAGCAGTTAGGGGTTAAGTGTCTTGCTCAAACCAGAATCTAACCGGGAACCTTCTGATTACCAGACAACCACTCGACCTCCTGAGCCACTGTTGCAACACTGTTTGAGCATTATGGCCTCGATCTCTTGTCTCAGCAGTCAGCACCGTACAAAGGATGGAAAAGACCGCTTAATGGTGAGTTTGTGTTTTTCCCGGAGAGATTCCATTGTTATCAATCCATCCTTCTCCATCATGTTGCACTCTCCAGCTTAGTTGCCGTTTGCTGTTATTATTCCCTGCTTCTTTTCTTTCTGACCACCAGAGCACTGTAACCGGGCAGGTTATGTTGATGTTGAGTTTAAAAATATTTACCTCTAACTATATTATTTAGAATGTGTAAAATAAATGAAAGAAAACTGGAGCCGTCAACCACTACTCCACACGAGGGCAGAACCGGAAGTCCTAGCTGTCTTATTTATATGCTGAAAAGTCTGATCAACAAGGATCGATCAACAATGTCTACCCAACCTTTGACCCCAGGTCTACTTGACCACTTGACCCCAGGCCTACCTAAAGGAGACCCAACCTTTGACCACTGACCCCAGGCCTACCTGACCACAGGTCTACTTGACCACTGACCCCAGGCCTACCTGACCACAGGTCTACTTGACCACTGACCCCAGGCCTACCTAAAGGAGACCCAACCTTTGACCACTGACCCCAGGCCTACCTGACCACAGGTCTACTTGACCACTGACCCCAGGCCTACCTGACCACAGGTCTACTTGACCACTGACCCCAGACCTACCTGACCACAGGTCTACTTGACCACTGACCCCAGGCCTACCTGACCACAGGTCTACTTGACCACTGACCCCAGGCCTACCTAAAGGAGACCCAACCTTTGACCACTGACCCCAGGCCTACCTGACCACAGGTCTACTTGACCACTGACCCCAGGTCTACTTGACCACTGACCCCAGGTCTACCTGACCCCTGACCCCAGGTCTACTTGACCACTGACCCCAGGTCTACTTGACCACTGACCCCAGGTCTACTTGACCACTGACCCCAGGTCTACTTGACCACTGACCCCAGGTCTACTTGACCACTGACCCCAGGTCTACTTGACCACTTGACCCCAGGTCTACTTGACCACTGACCGCAGGTCTACTTGACCACTGACCACAGGTCTACTTGACCACTGACCCCAGGCCTACTTGACCACTGACCCCAGGTCTACTTGACCACTGACCCCAGGTCTACTTGACCACTGACCCCAGGTCTACTTGACCACTGACCCCAGGTCTACTTGACCCCTGACCACAGGTCTACTTGACCACTGACCCCAGGTCTACTTGACCACTGACCCCAGGCCTACTTGACCACTGACCACAGGTCTACCTGACCACTGACCCCAGGTCTACTTGACCACTGACCACAGGTCTACTTGACCCCAGGCCTACTTGACCCCTGACCCCAGGTCTACTTGACCACTGACCCCAGGTCTACTTGACCCCTGACCCCAGGTCTACTTGACCACTGACCCCAGGTCTACTTGACCACTGACCCCAGGTCTACTTGACCCCTGACCCCAGGTCTACCTGACCACTGACCACAGGTCTACTTGACCCCAGGCCTACTTGACCACTGACCACAGGTCTACTTGACCCCAGGTCTACTTGACCACTGACCACAGGTCTACTTGACCCCAGGCCTACTTGACCACTGACCCCAGGTCTACTTGACCACTGACCACAGGTCTACTTGACCCCAGGTCTACTTGACCACTGACCCCAGGTCTACTTGACCACTGACCCCAGGTCTACTTGACCACTGACCCCAGGTCTACTTGACCACAGGTCTACTTGACCCCAGGTCTACTTGACCACTGACCCCAGGTCTACTTGACCACTGACCCCAGGTCTACTTGACCCCTGACCCCAGGTCTACCTGACCACTTGACCCCAGGTCTACCTGACCACTGACCCCAGGTCTACTTGACCACTGACCCCAGGTCTACTTGACCACAGGTCTACTTGACCACTGACCCCAGGCCTACCTGACCACTTGACCCCAGGTCTACCTGACCCCTGACCCCAGGCCTACTTGACCCCTGACCCCAGGCCTACCTGACCACTTGACCCCAGGTCTACCTGACCCCTGACCCCAGGCCTACCTGAAGGAGATCCAGTCCCGTTGAGCCTGGTCCTGGAGGCCCTGCTGCCACGCCTCGTACAGACCCCACATCACACTGACCTCCTCCAGGTCTCTGCTGCTCTGCTCAGCCTGGGAGAAGTCTGGAGCCTCCAGATCAAACTGAACACACTCCTCCCTGGGAGAGGAGAGAGGGGGATAGAGAGGAGGAGGGAAGGAGAGAAGATAGAGGGATAGAGAGGAGGAGGGGAGGAGAGAAGATAGAGGGATAGAGAAGGAAGGAATGAGAGAAGATAGAGAGGAGGAAGGAATGAGAGAAGATAGAGAGGAGGAAGGAAGGAGCAAAGATAGAGGGATAGAGAAGGGGGAAGGAGAGAAGATAGAGGAAGTAGGAAGGAGAGAAGAATAGAGGGATAGAGAAGGAGGGAAGGAGAGAAGATAGAAGGATAGAGATGAATGATTAATGTAGTATTATGGTAGTATTAGCTAGTGTGTAGTATTAATGTAGTATCAGTTAATGTAGTATTAGTGTAGTATTAGTTAGCTGAACTTACAGTATTAGTTAGTGTTGTATTAACCTCTTAAGCCCTAGCCATATTTTCAGAAAATGCACGTAAAAGTACTAGGGGTGGGACGATACATCGATCCAGATCGATATATCGATCTATTATCGATTATCAAATAGGATCGATGCAACGTAAAAAGATCGATTCATATTGCGATACTCTTATTTTGAAAATCCCCTCGTGAGCATATCCGCCCGGCTGCAACAACAACAGTAGCTCAGCGTGTGTAGACGTTAGACAGGATTACTTCAGAGTCCGCCTATTTTGCCCGAAATATGTGCCTGTTGTTTTTTTCCCCACAAGGGGTCAAATGCATCTAACGTGCTTTCCATCCTCGCCATTCCTTTATGCCCACGTCGCGTTAAATACCGAAATTAACGTTGCGTTAGCGTGAGCTAACTAAGCTAAGCTGATAGAGAGAGAACAGCAGAGGTCCACTAGGGACTGGGAAGGAGGGGGGGTTACTGCATTCTCAAGATAGCCCCACTAACAGGATCTGGCCGGTACTGCACCTTCTGACTCCCAATATGCCTTTTCCAGCCAAAGGATTGTGATAGGATATTAATATCGGGAAAAAATTCAAAACGAACCAGAAACAGTGAACAGGAGGTCTATTTGTATTAAAAACAATAGATTGTTTTTCATTTAAATGTCTGGAAGAGATTAAAAATAAAAATGTCAAATGATATTTCCATTGCCTTTTTTTTTGTTGATTTAAATGTTACCGATTGTGTTAAATGGGCATATAATATCGTCTCATATCGGTCGCAGGCACCTAAATCGAATCGTATCGTATCGTGGCAGACTTTGTGATATCGGAAAATATAGTATCGTTGTCCAAAGGGACAACAGCAGAGAGGGTAGGATCTTTTAACTGAATACTGTGTACATCATTTTGAAGTGTGTGACTAAATTGTGTTGTGGAAATTGTTTGTAATTAGTTTCACCCAGCTGACAGAAACTGGAGGTGTGGCCTTTGTGCATGTAGTTAAGTGGGCACTTGTGACAGTTTTTCTGCTTAAATACCAGCTTTTTCTCTGTTAGATTCATTCTGAGGACAACAGCAGAGAGGGTAGGCTCTTTTAACTGAATACTGTGTACATCATTTTGAAGTGTGTGACTAAATTGTGTTGTGGAAATTGTTTGTAATTAGTTTCACCCAGCTGACAGAAACTGGAGGTGTGGCCTTTGTGCATGTAGTTAAGTGGGCACTTGTGACAGTTTTTCTGCTTAAATACCAGCTTTTTCTCTGTTGGATTCATTCTGAGGACAACAGCAGAGAGGGTAGGATCTTTTAACTGAATACTGTGTACATCATTTTGAAGTGTGTGACTAAATTGTGTTGTGGAAATTGTTTGTAATTAGTTTCACCCAGCTGACAGAAACTGGAGGTGTGGCCTTTTGCTGCAGGTGTCACTCATCAGTAATTAGTGATAGTGATTTAAAGACTTGCTGGCATAGCGTCAGCGAAGCGTCGAGAAACGAAGAGGGACAAAGAGGAGGAGTTTTCCTGGAGTTCACCGCAGAGGGATCCACCGATCCACCCAGTGCTAAGTACACCATAATCCCATATTCCCGTCCCACTCTGCTATTTCCCTACTATCTCGCTTCCTCCCTAGCCCCTTCAACCTCCTCCTACCACTCTTGACACCACAATGTGCCTCATACCTATATCCACAATCTGCTCCTCAAGAACAGAATCAACCCATCCACGCCAGTTTGCTAGCAACCCGGCTAATCTCTCCTACCCTCCTACAGCCACTAATACACCTGTCACAGTACAGGGAGGCTTATGGAATTGTCAATCAGCAGTCAAGAAAGCTGACTTCATTACTGCCTACGCCCATAGTCTAAATCTGCAGCTCCTGGCTCTAACTGAGACCTGGATAACCCCCAATAACTCGTCAACACCTGCAGCATTATCTACAAACTATAACTTCACTCACACACCTCGACCCTCCAGACGGGGTGGAGGCACTGGCCTCATGACATCTCCTTCATGGGCTACAAACCTAACGCAACTCCCAGAACTGTCACTCTCCTCCCTCGAATATCATGCAGTATCTGTCTCTAATCCTTTCAATCTCACCATTGTTACACTCTATCGCCCTCCAGGTCCCCTCGATCACTTCACAGATGAGCTGGACATGCT
The DNA here is from genome assembly GCF_963971535.1 of Notolepis coatsorum. Taxonomy (NCBI): domain Eukaryota; kingdom Metazoa; phylum Chordata; class Actinopteri; order Aulopiformes; family Paralepididae; genus Notolepis; species Notolepis coatsorum. The sequence continues at coordinate 107,118,832 of NC_140165.1, forward strand.
TCTAAGCTCCTTACCGGAAGATGGTACCCCGCTCCTTCTATTGGGCGACTTCAACCTGCCTGACTCATCTCAGTCGGTCCCAGTGGTCTCCCTCCTACAACAATTTGACCTGACTCCCACTGCCATGCCTCCCACCCACAAAGCAGGCAACTCCTTGGATCTCATATTTTCCCGTAACTCCAGCATCATTAACACCACGGTAACTCCCCTACATGTATCTGACCATTCCTTCATATCCTTCTCACTAACTCTCATGCTTAACCGAAAAGTCTTCACCCCAACTCAAACCGTCTCACTCAGATGCAACCTGCCCTCCCTATCCCCCTCCACCCTCTCCTCTGACATAATATCCGCTCTACCTTTGAGTGACACCTTCTCTGCTCTCCCCACAGAGATGGCAACCTCCACCCTCCTCTCAGCCCTTGCAACCTCCTTCGACAAGCTCTGTCCCCTCGTTGAGAAACCTGCCCGCCGTTCCCCACCCAGTCCATGGCTGACGGATGCAGTGAGAGAACAAAGACAGGTCCTGAGAGCGGCTGAGAGGAAGTATAGAAAGTCACGCCTCACTGCTGACATCGACACATATCACAACCTCTTGTTAACATTCTCCAAAACCATTACTAATGCCAAAGCTTCTTTCTTTCACCATAGGATCGAGGCCTCTGCCAAGAATCTTCGCAAACTGCATGCTACCATGTCCTCCCTCCTCACTCCCCCCCCCACCTCCTCCTCCCTCATCTTTTTCTGCCGAAGACTTTGCGATCTTCTTTGAGGAAAAAGTGGAGAACATCCGCAGCTCCTTCTCCCAACCCCCACCCATTCCAAACGCTGAATCGAGAACCTCATCCTTCACTCTGTCATCTTTCTCTCCCATTACAGAAGCCGAGACCCTGACACTGGTAACGTCGAACCGTCCGACTACATGCCAGCTGGACCAGCTACCCTCCCCACTCCTCCAGACCATAGCACCGGACATCCTCCCATTCCTAACTGCAACCATCAACTCCTCACTCAACTCGGGGGTGGTCCCCACCTCCCTAAAACAAGCCAGAGTCACGCCCCTCATAAAAAAACCAACCCTGAACCCCACCGTCATAGCCAACTATCGCCCTGTCTCTCTTCTCTCCTTCCTTTCTAAAACACTTGAACGTGCTGTATCCAACCAACTTACTGCTTATCTCTTACAGAATGACCTCCTAGACCCCAATCAGTCTGGCTTCCGGACTGGCCACTCCACAGAAACGGCCCTCATTGCGGTCACAGAGGCACTTCACTTAGCAAAAGCGAAAGGCCTCTCCTCTGTCCTGATTCTCCTAGATCTATCTGCAGCCTTCGACACAGTCAACCATCAGATCCTCCTCGCGGCCCTCGCAGGAATGGGAGTGGCTGGATCTGCGCTGACATGGCTGACATCATACCTCAATGACCGCTCCTACCAAGTGTCATGGAAAGGGACTCTGTCGGCCACCCGCCCCCTCCGGACGGGTGTCCCCCAGGGCTCGGTCCTAGGACCCCTTCTCTTCTCCCTCTACACTAAATCACTGGGTAACATTATCACATCTCATGGCTTCTCATATCATTGTTATGCCGATGATACTCAACTCTTCCTCTCCTTCCCTCCCTCAGATATCCACGTCTCTGAGCGGATCTCGGCCTGTCTGTCCGACATCTCCGCCTGGATGACGACCAACCACCTCAAACTGAACCTAAGCAAAACAGAATTGCTCCACCTGCCGGCCAAATCCTCCCCCCTGACCGACCTCTCCATCACAGTCGAGAATGCAGCTGTGACCGCGTCGCCGACCGCCAAGAACCTTGGTGTTGTCCTCGACGACCAGTTGAACTTCTCTGCTCACATCGCAGCGACAACCAGAACCTGCAGATTCCTCCTGAGCAACGTCAGAAGGATACGCCCCTTCCTGACAAAAGAAGCCACCCAACTCCTCGTCCAATCAACAGTCATCTCCCGCCTCGACTACTGCAACGCACTGCTAGCTGGCCTCCCGGCCACTGCCACCAAGCCTCTTCAACTCATTCAAAATGCAGCGGCCCGCCTGATCTCAAACCTACCGAAGTCAGCCCATGTCACCCCACTTCTTAGGGACCTGCACTGGCTCCCCATTGCTGCACGTATCCGCTTCAAGGCCCTCGACCTAGCATACCGTGCGGCAAAGGGAACCGCTCCCGCCTACCTCCGGTCAATGGTCTCTAACTACACACCCTCAAGACCCCTACGCTCTGCGTCTTCTGGCCGCCTCAGATCTACTCCTATCCAAGCTCCCGGAGGGTCATCAAAGAGAAGCCGCCTATTCTCAGTCCTTGCCCCACAATGGTGGAATGAACTACCCATCCCAGTTAGGACAGCCGAATCCCGTCCAATCTTTCGCCGTCGACTAAAGACTCACTTCTTCAACCATTATCTGAAATGATAAAAAAAAAAAAAAAAAAATCTAACCCCGACTAACCTTAATGTCATGCACTTGTCCTAATAAACTAACCTACACTGTAACACGCAACACTTTGATGAACATTGTTACTCAGCTGATAGAGTTATACCCTTCTTGCTGTCTTGTCGCACAGAACTTGTAAGTCGCTTTGGATAAAAGCGTCAGCTAAATGACTAAATGTAAAATGTAAATGTAAATGTAATGTAAAGAATCGATATCGTATCGTATCGTGATGAAACTGGTGATTCCCACCCCTAAAAAGTACAAAGAAACAGACTAAGAAATGACGTAAACACCATGATCAAAACCGCAAAAAAAATTCATCAATGACAAAACTGAGGAAAACAAAAACAAACCAACTCAACAACCAACTAGGCTGCAGCAAAAAACTAAAAAAAACAGATTTACAAACATAAACATAAAGACAGAAAACACTCATCACAGACAAACTGGATGTGGCCAAATACCTAAACATATTCTTTACAAACATAGCCACAACACTGGTTAATAAACTACCCTCCCACTCAGGGCATTATGGGGTAGTATACATATAGTAGCATACTACAATAACCTAGGGGTCCGCAAAGACGACTTCAAACTGGAAATGGTAACAACAGATGAGGTACTCAAAAAACTGAGCGCCCTCCAACCTAACAAGGCCACTGGCCATGACAACATCCCCTCCAAATTCCTCCGAGACTCAGCAGCCGCCATCACCCCAGTCATCACACACATAATAGACCTTTCCATAAAACAGGGACACGTCCCCAAGGACTTCAAAATTGCGAGTGACCCCCCTGCACAAAAAGGGCAGCAAATTAGACCCATGCAACTACCGCCCTGTTTCTATTCTTACCTCCATCTCGAAAGTCATGGAAAAAATTGTCTACGAACAGGTCGAAAAGTACCTAGCGAAAAAAGAATCTAATCTATGAATTCCAATCTGGCTTCAAAACATCCCACTCCACTGACACATGCCTTCTCTATTTGAACGACCACATCAAACAAGAGGTGGACGAGGGCAAATACTGCGGCATGGTCATGCTGGACCTACAAAAGGCCTTCGACACTATCAATCACACCATTCTGATTGACAAGCTAAAAGCAATTGGTTTTGATAGTATCAGTGAGCTGGATGCAATCCTACCTGGAGGGGAGAGAATAATAATAATAATAATGGATTGGATTTATATAGCGCTCTTCATGACACCCCAGTGACCCCAGAGCGCTTACAGAGTCCATTATTCGTTCATACACAGTCATACCGGTCGGTGGTGGTAAGCTACAATTGCAGCCAGAGCTGCCCTGAGGCAGACTCACGGAAGCGTGGCAAATAATCATCGCCTACGGCCCCTCCGACCACCACCAACATTCATTCACATGCATACGAGGCAAGTAGGTTAAGTGTCTTGCCCAAGGACACAACGGCAGTGGGATGGACATGGGCTTGAGCGGGATTCGAACCACCAAACCTTCGATCATTGGACGACCCGCTCTACCCCTGAGCCACGCCGCCCCAGAGAACAGATGGTGGAGGTAAACGGTACTCTACCCCCCCCCCCCCCCCCCCCCCCTCACAGTGAGCTGTGGTGTTCCACAAGGAAGCATACTAGGACCGCTACTGTTCCTAATTTATGCAAATGACATGTCGTCAGCTTGCGACTGCAACTTGTTCTTGTTTGCGGATGACTCAGCCCTGCTGGTCTCTGACAAGAACAAGTTACAGGTTGAAAAAACCCTCAGCTCAGAACTCGGCAGAATCTGCACCTGGCTCGCTGACAACAAACTATTATTACACCTGGGTAAAACAGAGTCCATTCTCTTCGGATCAAATAACAAACTCAGCAAGACTGACGGCTTCTCAGTTACAGTGGGTGACAATGTTGTCACAAGGAAAGATGAAATGACATACCTGGGTTCCATCCTAGAGGCAAATCTTTCCTGTGACAAAATGGCATCCAATGTAATCAAAAAAGTCAACCAACGAACTAGATTCTTGTACCGGATCTCCTCTCTGGTAAACAAGAATACCCTGAAGACTCTGGCAGGAGCACTCATTCAAGGGTACTACGACTATGCTTGCACCTCATGGTACCAAAGCACCTCAAAGGCGCTAAAAACAAGATTACAAACATCACAAAACAAACTGGTCAGACTACTACTTGACCGTACTCCTAGAACCCACCTCACCCCTGCCCACTTTGACTACCTAGGATGGCTTAGAGTAGACGACAGAGTACAGCAACTTGCAATGGGCCTGGTCTACAAGATACACTACACCACACAGGTACCCATGTACATGTCGAAATACTTCCCAAAGGTCAGTGAAAACCACGCCCACAACACCAGAGGGAGTTCCACAAATCATGTGCAACCCAGATTCGGCACAAACAAGGGACTAAACACATTTCGCAATTATGCCACAACAATGTGGAACGCCCTACCCACAGCCGTAAAAATATGTGAATCCCTACCCACATTCAAAACCGCTCTTAAAGAGCACCTACGCGAGGCTGCAATTCGAAACTGGCCATCGTAAATGTCCAAACCCCCCCCCCCCCACCCCTCCTAATGTACAGTCTCCTCCCCATCATATGTATATATTCTCTGTTAGGATCTATGGGTAACAGTACTGTATATTTGCATATCGTATATGTCACAAATGTAACAGTACTATATACCTGTATGTCATGTATGTCCCTATGCCATAAATGTCATGATGTCATGTATGTTGTGTATGTCATAAATGTCTCTATGAATTGAAAATGGGGGACCCTGATGTAAACAAGACAAACATCTTTCTCTGGTCTGCATCCCCTTAACAATTGTGTGTATTGAGCCGTACTGTATTGTTCCCATTCTGCAATCTGTTAATAAAGTTTTCATTCATTCATTCATTCACACCCAAGTAAATGGAAGATTGCTCTACTTCAGGTCCATTTGCATGTTCTTGGTATCTAGGGACATCTATGGACCTCAGGGAATGTATTCCCAGTGTCAGAAATATTGTTTCTGTTCATATGCTTGAGTAAATTCTAATGAACCAAAGGAGAATATAAATTATTATTATTTCTTCCACGGTACGTACCTCGGTTTTGAAGTCAAGGTTCGGTACGGTTTTCGGTACAGTGGGGGAAAGTTTGGCTTTCCATGTTCCACTCAGGGGTGATATAGTGTGCAGTAACTAATTGTACTTGTAGGGCTGTCAACGAATATTCTATATTGAAATTAATAATCGGCTTATAAATGATTTTTTAAATAATAATAATTATATTAGATTTAGTGCTGTCAGGCGATTAAAAAAATTTCTCTAATTAATTACAGGATTTGTAATTAATTAATCGAATTAATCACATTTTAATCGCATAACCATTTTATGCCTGATATTCTATAATCATATTTCAAATTGCATGTGTCTGGATGGCAGAATTCAGTACTGTATCTACAAAACCTTCTGTTTAATCATCTTCCATTTATTCATTTGCTTCGATTTTTTCAGGTCTGGTCAATTTTAGCATGGTGTTATTCACAGTCAAAGATAAAAAATATTTTTTAAATATAATTGATATTCTCCTTTGGTTCATTACAATTTACTCAAGCCTAGTAACAGACACAGTATTTCTGACACTGGGAATACATTCCCTGAGATCCATAGATGTCCCTAGAATCAGATACCAAGAACATGCAAATGGACCATATTAAAAAAAAGTCTGTAAATGTGTATTTTACGTTCTTATGGAATGAATGAGATAAAAAAAAAAGAGTATATAAAAAAAAAAAAATCATAACGCAATCATTTGCTGTGTAATTAATTAATCTAATTAACGCGATAAACTGACAGCCCTAATTCGATTGTGAAAAAAACAGCACCCGGTGGGCGGTCGTTAGTGGTTAACATACCGTTGTATTCGTTCGGTACACTACACAGCCGTTCAGTACGGTGCGGTACACACTGAAACAGTTCGGTTCGGTACGGATACGTGTACCTTTACACCCCTAGTAGATACAGTACTGAATGTTGCCATCCGGACACATGCAATTTGAAATATAAATATAGAATATCAGGCCTATAAATGACCTTATTATGGGCAAGTCATACATCTATGGTTCGGGCCAAATCTCCTCTTTCCAATGGGAGAGTTAAACCTGGACTTAGTACCACCAGGCGCCCGTTACAGGGCAGCAAAACCGTGAATGAAATCTACTGTAAGCACAGTTACTTTTGTATAATGTCAAAAGCTCCGCGATTTTTCACCGGATTGCAACAGTTTCTTTTTCTAGACGTTCACAGAAAGGTAAAGAAACAATATACGTTGTATTTTAGCAATTTGGCAATAGCGTCGAGGTTTGTTCGACCCATGAGATATAAACACAAAAATCACGTCAGCTAGATTACATGAACAATTTTACTTCCATTGTTGGTGGATGGTGTGAGCTGGGTAGTGTAGTTTTATGAAATTTCGACGTCCATCGAAAGCTCTGGGTCTCCTCTTTCTTAGGACTACAACGATTTCATGAGTGCTTCTTCTCACGTCTAAATTGTTAATTAATGTAGTTAGCTGAACCTACAGCAGTTTGGAACGTCGTGCTTCCAGATCTTGGAATTCCAGCTGTTTGTCTTTGAGTGTTTGAAGGAAAACCAACAGCTCTTCCTCCTTCTCCTCCTCTTCCTCTAACAGCTCCTCTCCTGCCTTCAGCTGCTCCCAACGAGCCCTGAACCTCTGGAGATCTGCCTCGTACGCCTGGATACGACCCGACACATTACTACGCATGACTTCCACCTGGAGAGAGGGAGAGAGATGGAGAGACAGAGAGAAGGAGAGAGACGGACAGAGAGATAGATGCAGAGAGAGAGAGAGAGAGAGAGAGAGAGAGAGAGAGAGAGAGAGAGAGACGAAGACATGGAGAGAAAGACAGAGACAGATAGACACAAAAAAGAAAGAAAGAAAGAAAGAAGTATTGTTCTTCTATTCTCAATACAAGAAGCCATACGTTCCCACTGAATGATAACATTGTTAACCTCTTAACAGGCACCCAGAAAAGTGGCGATTATTTTACTTGAACTTGAGGACACTTTATACTTATAGCACATGCATGAGCCTGGTCTCTTTTGAAAGATAACATTCTGAAGTTACTAATGCAAAAAAGGAAAATCACTTTTAGTGCTAATGAAATAGAGTAACAGAGGTCTGAACTTCAGTTGAACTTGAACTTGTGTACAAAATAATTTCTGTAGTGGTTGCAATATCAAAACAATGCGGATCCATAGCCTGAAGTCTTTAAAAAAAATAAAGAATTTTTACTTTCTCCTTTCCCCCTTTCTTTTTTCATCTTTCTCCCATCCCAATGTTAGTCGTTATGCCAATTCCCAATCCCCTACCTGGTCGTTGCGTGCTCTGCCCCCTGCCATAGGTCTGGGAGGGCGGAGACTATCACATGCTTCCTCCGACACATGTGTAGCCAATCCCCACTTCTTTTCACCTGGCAGCACAGACTCTCACTGGGGGAGTGTAACGTGTGGAAGGATGACACTACCTCTCCCAGGACCCGACCTTGCTGTGCAGGCGCCCCGACCGATCTGTAGGAGTCGCTGTTTTTACAACGACCAGGACCCACCCTCGCCGGCTTCCCACCCGCTAACACTGCCAATTGTGTTAGTATGGACGGTCGGTGGTAGACAGACACTTAGTCCGCTGCGCTACCCGGCCGCCCCATAGCCTGAAGTTTTTTTTTTTTTTTTAACTTTTTTTTTTATCGTTTATCGCTTTTCTGGTCAAGCATGACCGACAGATACAGGGTGAAACGGGATATAGAGCAGGGGAAGACACTCTGGCAAATGACGGCGGGTCCGGGAATCGAACTCGGAGTCCACCAGATCCGTGACGCAGCACGGTTTTCCCCGACGCAGAAATAGCGCAGAGATATGCGGTGAGCTACTGGAGCTCCCCCATAGCCTGAAGTCTTATCTAGTACAGGTCCAAATTTTATAAAAATCCATTCAGAAATGGGTCTTTGAGAAAGATCCGGGTAAATCGTGCGAAGAAATAAAAAAAACTGCAGACACAGAGGACAGCAGACCTATACTGAACTAGACACAGAGGAGAGCAGACCTCTAATGAACTACAGACACCGAGGAGAGCAGACCTCTAATGAACTACAGACACAGAGGAGAGCAGACCTCTAATGAACTACAGACACAGAGGAGAGCAGACCTCTAATGAACTACAGACACAGAGGAGAGCAGACCTCTAATGAACTAGACACAGAGGAGAGCAGACCTCTAATGAACTACAGACACAGAGGAGAGCAGACCTCTAGTGAACTACAGACACAGAGGAGAGCAGACCTCTAGTGAACTACAGACACAGAGGAGAGCAGACCTATACTGAACTACAGACACAGAGAGCAGACCTATACTGAACTAGACACAGAGGAGAGCAGACCTCTAATGAACTACAGACACAGAGAGCAGACCTATACTGAACTAGACACAGAGGAGAGCAGACCTCTAATGAACTACAGACACAGAGGAGAGCAGACCTATACTGAACTAGACACAGAGGAGAGCAGACCTCTAATGAACTACAGACACAGAGGAGAGCAGACCTCTAGTGAACTAGACACAGAGGAGAGCAGACCTCTACTGAACTACAGACACAGAGGAGAGCAGACCTCTAATGAACTACAGACACAGAGGAGAGCAGACCTCTAATGAACTACAGACACAGAGGAGAGCAGACCTCTAGTGAACTAGACACAGAGGAGAGCAGACCTCTAATGAACTACAGACACAGAGGAGAGCAGACCTCTAATGAACTACAGACACAGAGGACAGCAGACCTCTAATGAACTACAGACACAGAGGAGAGCAGACCTCTAATGAACTACAGACACAGAGGAGAGCAGACCTCTAATGAACTACAGACACAGAGGAGAGCAGACCTCTAATGAACTACAGACACAGAGGACAGCAGACCTCTAATGAACTACAGACACAGAGGACAGCAGACCTCTAATGAACTACAGACACAGAGGAGAGCAGACCTCTAATGAACTACAGACACAGAGGAGAGCAGACCTCTAATGAACTACAGACACAGAGGAGAGCAGACCTCTAATGAACTACAGACACAGAGGAGAGCAGACCTCTAATGAACTACAGACACAGAGGAGAGCAGACCTCTAGTGAACTACAGACACAGAGGAGAGCAGACCTCTACTGAACTACAGACACAGAGGAGAGCAGACCTCTACTGAACTACAGACATAATTTCTTCAACTTCAATTAAACGATCCAGCTGTCATCGGAACTCTGTGTGTAACGATCCAGCTGACATCAGAACTCTGTGTCTAACGATCCAACTGACATCAGAACTCAGTTCCTAAACGATCCAGCTGACATCAGAACTCTGTTCCTAAACAATTCAGCTGACATCAGAACTCTGTTCCTAAACAATCCAGCTGACATCAGAACTCTGTGCCTCAACCAGACCCACTGCCTCCGCCTGCCGGGGTCCCTCCCAGGCCACGAGCAACAAAGGGTAGTCTTATTCTATGCTGCATCATTGACAATTGGTGTTCTGATTAGATGTGGCTGAGTCGTAGCATACCTCAGTTAATATCTTGTGAATAGCCCAATTTCCTAGCCGTTGTGCCACAGTAAGTCACTACTGTTATATGACATTGCTAGCTAAAGCATTGCTGCTAGATGATATCACGGTTTGTACTGTACAAACAAACGTGTGTGTGTGTGTGTGTGTGTGTGTGTGTGTGTGTGTGTGTGTGTGTGTGTGTGTGTGTGTGTGTCAGGGTATTCTACCTGTTCTTTGATGGTCAGCTGGTGTGTCTCCAGCAGAAGGTCCAGGTTGTCCCAGCGTGCTCTGAGAGGCGACAGGGTCTCCAGCCCTCCTCCTGACACGGCCCGCAGCAGACGGTTCTTCTCCTCCGCAAGATGGAACTGAGGCACAATCTACACACAACACACATAACTTATAGTTCTGGATTGGTTATTATAATATGTCCTGGATAGGTTTGGTTATAATATGTCATGGGTAAGTTATAATATGTCATGGATAGGTTATAATATGTCATGGATAGCTTATAATATGCCATGGATAGGTTATAATAATATGTCATGGATAGGTTATAATATGCCATGGATAGGTTATAATAATATGTCATGGATAGCTTATAATATGTCATGGATACCTTATAATATGTCATGGATAGGTTTGGTTATAATTAGTGCCGTCAGGCGATTAAAAAAATTAATCTAATTAATTACAGGATTTGTAATTAATTCATCGAATTAATTGCATTTTAATCGCATAACCATTTTATGCCTGATATTCTATATTCTATAATCATATTTCAAATTGCATGTGTCCGGATGGCAGAATTCAGTACTGTATCTACAAAACCTTCTGTTTAATCATCTTCCATCTATTAATTTGCTTAGATTTGTCAGGTCTAGTCAATTTGAGCATGGTGTTATTCACAGTCAAAGATAAAAAAAAAAGTATTGATATTCTCATTACTGGTTCATTATTGGTTCATTACAATTTACTCAAAATAAAATTTTCATTCAATCAATCACCGCGCAGATTGATTGATTGAATGAAAATGTTATTAACAGATTGCAGAATGGGTACAATACAGTACGGCTCAATACACACAATTGTTAAGGGGATGCAGACCAGAGAAAGACTTTTGTCTTGTTTACATCAGGGTCCCCCATTTTCAATTCATAATGAATTGTAAGTAAGGGTGCAACTTGCACCGTGCAATCCATTCTTTGTGGATCTAGCCCACAGTATTTCTGACACTGGGAATACATTCCCTGAGATTCATAGATATCCCTAGAATCAGATACCAAGAACATGCAAATGGACCATATTACAAAAAAGTCTGTAAATGTGTATTCTACATTCTTATGGAATGAATGAGATACAAAAAAAAATATTATAAAAAAAAAAAAAAATACCGTAATTGTAATTAATTTTGAGTTAATTTTAATAACGCAATAATTTGCTGTGTAATTAATTAATCTAATTAACGCGATAAACTGACAGCCCTAGTTATAATATGTCATGGGTAAGTTATAATATGCCATGCATAGCTTATAATATGTCATGGATAGGTTATAAATATGTCATGGGTAAGTTATATGCCATGGATAGCTTATAATATGTCATGGATAGCTTATAATATGTCATGGATAGGTTATAATATGTCATGGATAGGTTATAATATGTCATGGGTAAGTTATAATATGTCATGGATAGGTTATAATATGTCATGGGTAAGTTATAATATGTCATGGATAGGTTATAATATGTCATGGATAGGTTATAATATGTCATGGGTAAATTATATGCCATGGATTAGTTATAATATGTCATGGATAGCTTATAATATGTCATGGATAGCTTATAATATGTCATGGGTAAGTTATAATATGCCATGGATAGGTTATAAATATGATATAATATGTAATGAATAGGTTATAATATGCCATGGATTAGTTATAATATGTCATGGATATCTTATATAATATGTAGGGATGCTCGATATTGGCTTTTTTACCGATACCGATATACCAATATTGTCCAACTCTTAATTTCCGATACCGATATAACCGATACCGATATATGCAGGGTTCCCCCCCCCCCCCCCCAAAAAATGGAATAATTTCAGGTAATTAACATTACATATCTCTTGTCGTGGAATTAACACAACATTATGCATACTTTTGACAATAAATAAAAATCTGAATTTGTTCTTACTTGCTTGCCTGGGTAAATAAAGGTTATAGAAATGTATAAAAAAAAAACATTTTAATGCAGATATCGGCCGATAATATCGGTAGGCCGATAATATCGGACATCCCTAATAATATGTCATGCATAGGTTATCATATGTCATGGATAGGTTATAATATGTCATGGGTAAGTTATAATATGCCATGGATTAGTTATAATTGAGTACATCCTACCTCTTGATATAATAAATACATGCTATGGATATGTCATGACTGTTTTCAGTTCAATCAATCAATCAAAGAGATTAGTTATAGATATGCAATTATCTGATTATTAGAGAAATATTATGAATGTGTTTTAGTGGCCAGGGTTAGGATAAGGGTTGGGAAGGTTACTTGATGTTTATGATTCTGGATGTGGCTGTGTCTGGCGTTGGCTTCTCCGATCTCCTCAATGCTCTCTGGACGTGTCGACAAGGCCTCCATCGAGTCCAACACAAAACTCTCAATGTTCTGAATATGTCCTGGGGAGGGAGGGAGGGAGGGATGAGAGAGAGAGAGAGGAGATAGAGAAAGAGAGACAGAGACAGAAAGACAGAGAGAGAGAAAGAGAGAGACAGAGAGCGAAAGATAATAAAAACCAGTCACAGAGTGATACTGTTTGTTTTGGTCAGTATAATCCATCATTGCCATAAACCAGAGCATCGTATTTTTTTTTACTAATGTAATCCTATCTTGTGTTTCTTTACCTTGTATGGACTTCCTGAGTGACATCAGGAGGGTGTCAAACAGCCTCTGGATGAGATCATCGATGACAGCCTTGACTGGCTCACAATTCACTAGGATACAATCAATCTTCTCCTGGCTGAGAGAAGACAAGAGAAGAGAAAACAAGGAGACTTTACTAGGGAGACTGGATTATAATTTGCAGTAAACAACATTTAATCTATGGCGGCTAGGTGGTGCAGTGGGCAAGGCGCTCACCACCAATGCAGGAGACGCTGGGTTCGAGTGTGGGTGTATTTTTTTATGGCCATCTTGGTCTATGTCATTTGTTAAGTAATTGGTAAAGTATATTATTATATACTTATTGTTATGTGTCTTGTAAGCCCATATGGGCTGGGCATACAGTTGTATGTAAGACACGAAAATAAAAAATATCAAATCAAATCAAATCAAAAGTAGTAGTAGTAGTAGTAATAGCAGTAATAGTAGTAGTAATAGTAATAGTAGTAGTAGTAGTAGTAATAGTAGTAATAGTAGTAGTAATAGTAATAGCAGTAGTAATAGTAGTAGTAATAGCAGTAGTAGTAGTAGTAGTAGTAATAGTAGTAATAGTAGTAGTAATAGTAATAGCAGTAGTAATAGTAGTAGTAGTAGCAGTAGTAGTAGTAGTAATAGTAGTAATAGTAGTACTAATAGTAATAGCAGTAGTAATAGTAGTAGTAGTAGCAGTAGTAGTAGTAGTAGTAGTAGTAGTAATAGTAGTAATAGTAGTAGTAATAGTAATAGCAGTAGTAATAGTAGTAGTAGTAGCAGTAGTAGTAGTAGTAGTAGTAGTAATAGTAGTTGTTGTGAAGGATCAGATTAAACCGAATATATATATTTATTTATGGATATATATTTGATAGTATTTGTATATCGTTTGATATCCCTTGTATATTCTTTGTACATATACACTGAATATCCCTTTAGTCTACTACAGCCCATAATAGTTCATTCTCTCATTGGACAAGAACCTGGCGCCAGCAGACAAGCCCCTTGAGTCAAGTTCAATAGTGCCGACGAACATGTCCCAACTAGCCCCGGTTCCGCGTAGGAATACGGCTACCGAAATACGAATGGTACTATTTGTTCACCGTGCATATAAATATGGCGCAAGTAAAGTAGAACTTTCTTTTAGTCCATTAGTCATTTACCCTCCAACCTAGTAACAGACGTGAAGCCTCACCCACGACCCACGTGTGGTGCAGTATGGCCTATTTGGCCCCAGAATAGGCATTGAGACCTCGTGTAAATTCATAGCTGAATTGTCATAGTTTGGCACTGTACCGTCGAGTGGGACGTATTTCTATTAAGTTAATAATAGTCTATTATGTATGGTGCATCGTTTGGTTAGAGTTCTAAAGTGAGCAGCACCCCCATCGTTTCCTCGCGTTATCTAGAGTCTTAACCAGGCTGGGCAGACCACGCGTGGTGCTTTCATCCGAGGAGTTCTGGGCGAGGACGAGTGGACCTGCACATTGGATTACCTACCCGGACGACTGCTGAGCCTATACGGCATGGAATATCTATTTGCTTTGGGTGCTTTGATTTGTGGAGCGGATAACAGCAAACGCCGGTGAGTGTTGGAATTACCCCCGAGAGGAGCCCAGGTGAGACGGCGCTCAACCCAGACCGAGGCCGCCTCGCTTCTCCTTCGTTGTGGACCTACAGCCTACAGCTACCGTCTACAAGAGGGCCCAAGTGTATTCATCTGTGGATCAAGATCCTGCGGGCACTGTGTTCTGTACCTGAATTCTCCCCAGGAATCGTTGGCCAGATGGGATGCAGCTGACGGCTCTCCAAACCCCCCCCCCCCCTACTGACTTACAACCAGCAGGACCCCTTTAGTATCCCGCTATAATCCTTAAGTACCATCGCTATAGTTCCCTAAAGAACCAGGTTGTATACTTGCTTCCTGCGTAACCAGAGATTGGACATTCAGTGTTGATTTGCCTACGAATACTCATTTGCCTTACAAGTGCATTCAAATCATAAATGTAATTAAGTGAATGTTGTATATACCTTTTGCTATATTAAACCTTCGACTGTTATATTTGTGTGGACCTGATTTCATATGTGGGAAAGTGTTCATCATACTTAGATATCGTGTACTGTATGGCCAGAAGTTAAAGTACATCAAGCGGTAGTGGTTTAATGATACCATACTTATCAATACAGTCAGGGAATTGTACCCCTCAGTTACAGTAGTAATAGTAGTAATAGTAGTAATAGTAGTAGTAATAGTAATAGCAGTAGTAATAGTAGTAGTAATAGTAATAGCAGTAGTAATAGCAGTAGCAGTAGTAATAGCAGTAGCAGTAGTAGTAGTAGTAGTAGTAGTAGTAATAGTAATAGCAGTAGTAATAGTAGTAGTAGTAGTAATAGTAGTAGTAATAGTAATAGCAGTAGTAGTAGTAGTAGTAGTAATAGTAATAGCAGTAGTAATAGCAGTAGCAGTAGTAGTAGTAATAGTAATAGCAGTAGTAATAGCAGTAGCAGTAGTAGTAGTAGTAGTAATAGCAGTAGTAATAGCAGTAGCAGTAGTAGTAGTAGTAGTAATAGTAGTAGCAGTAGTAATAGCAGTAGTAATAGTAGCAGTAACAGTACCTGTGGAGGCGTTCAGCCTCCTTGCCTCTGGCCTTCAGAGCCTTGAAGTTTCTCTCCCAGTCTTCAACAGAGACCAGATTCTGCTCAACCAGCTGCTCCAAGTCTACCTGACCTAGAACCACCCACTCCTAACACACACACACACACACACACCAGGATGTGCATAAATGACTCCAGAAGGCTGGAATACATGATGCTGAATTCAGACCCGTAGCGTCAGAGGTCATGTCCTAACCCAAACAATCGGACAGGGTTAAAGGTCAGAGGTCATAGTTTCCAGTCCTACCTTAAATTTATCCTGAACAGTCAGCAGGCGTCTGAAAAGGTCCTCAGCTTTACTAAAGATGGTCAGGAACCCAGAAGCATTCCTGTCAATCATCACGCTAAAGATAAGCTCCTCCCCCTGGGCGCTGACCCCCTTAAAGTGACTTGGGATGGAGATGAATCTCTTCATGTCTCTGAAGTAACAAGCTGTAACCTCCTCCAGCGCTGGGCGGAACTGGAGACGGCCCTGTCTGAACACATATCATCATCATCATCATTTCTATTAGTGAATATATTTGTTTTGGGGTTTTTAAAGCTACATTAACTCAAGAAATCAAGGAATTATGAGGCAGACAAGACAGGTACTGACTTGAAGGTGAGGTCAATGTGTATTTCTGGCAGGTTTTTGTTGAGGGCCTCCAGGCCTGTCTGATACTGCAGCTCCAGAGCCTTGTACAGCTGGTGGTCCCAGTGTTGACGCCACGCCTGCATATCACCTGGCCTGAAGCCCTGTACGTACGCACGTACACACACACACACACACAACTATTAATTGAAATATTTTCTATTTAGACCAATCTGGGGTTTATGACATTTTCCAATCATTTCTAAAATATGTATATAATTAAAACTGTGACAGGGGCAGGCAAAGCAGCATTTATTGGGCCAAAAGAGGGAGATTATACCTACACAATGATGTACAGGTAGGTTGATTATACCTACACAATGATGTACAGGTAGGTTGATTATACCTACACAATGATGTACAGGTAGGTTGCATTTTCTATTGTTTTTAGGTTTGCAGAATATTTAGAAGATAATTAAAGCTACATTCGTATCAATACCAATGTGGTAGCCAAATACAAAATCACACTGTTCTGCCCTTAACTGTTCCTACATATATTCTGGTGAGCATGTGGCGTTTCAGCCTCCAAGTCAATGATCAATGACCAAAGAACATTCCAGCCAGTGACCAGGCCACCACTAACCTGAGCCTCCTCTACTAACCTGAGCCTCCACTACTAACCTGAGCCTCCTCTACTAACCTGAGCCTCCACTACTAACCTGAGCCTCCACTACTAACCTGAGCCTCCACTACTAACCTGAGCCTCCACTACTAACCTGAGCCTCCACTACTAACCTGAGCCTCCACCACTAACCTGAGCCTCCACTACTAACCTGAGCCTCCTCTACTAACCTGAGCCTCCACTACTAACCTGAGCCTCCTCTACTAACCTGAGCCTCCACTACTAACCTGAGCCTCCACTACTAACCTGAGCCTCCTCTACTAACCTGAGCCTCCTCTACTAACCTGAGCCTCCACCACTAACCTGAGCCTCCTCTACTAACCTGAGCCTCCACCACTAACCTGAGCCTCCTCTACTAACCTGAGCCTCCACTACTAACCTGAGCCTCCTCTACTAACCTGAGCCTCCTCTACTAACCTGAGTCTCCTCTACATTTACATTTTACATTTAGTCATTTAGCTGACGCTTTTATCCAAAGCGACTTACAAGTTCTGTACGACAAGCCATCAGGAAGGGCACAACTCTATCAGCTGAGCAACAATGTTCATCAAAGTGTTGAGTGCTACAGTGTAGGTTAGTTTATTAGGACAAGTGCATGACAGTACGGTTAGTTAGGGTTAGATTTTTTTTTTTTTTTTTTTTTTTTAATTCAGATAATGGTTGAAGAAGTGCGTCTTTAGTCGACGGCGAAAGATTGGACGTGATTCGGCTGTCCTAACTGGGGTGGGTAGTTCATTCCACCATTGTGGGGCAAGGACTGAGAATAGGCGACTTCTCTTTGATGACCCTCCCGGAGCTTGGATAGGAGTAGGTCTGAGGCGGCCAGAAGATGCAGAGCGTAGGGGTCTTGAGGGTGTGTAGTTAGAGACCATTGACCGGAGGTAGGCGGGAGCGGTTCCCTTTGCCGCACGGTATGCTAGGTCGAGGGCCTTGAAGCGGATTCGTGCAGCAATGGGGAGCCAGTGCAGGTCCCTAAGAAGTGGGGTGACATGGGCCGACTTCGGTAGGTTTGAGATCAGGCGGGCCGCTGCGTTCTGAATGAGTTGAAGAGGCTTAGTGGCAGTGGCCGGGAGGCCAGCGAGCAGTGCATTGCAGTAGTCGAGGCGGGAGATGACTGTTGATTGGACGAGGAGTTGGGTGGCTTCTTTTGTCAGGAAGGGGCGTATCCTTCTGACGTTGCTCAGGAGGAATCGGCAGGTTCTGGTCGTCGCTGCGATGTGAGCAGAGAAGTTCAACTGGTCGTCGAGGACAACACCAAGGTTCTTGGCGGTCGGGGACGCGGTCACAGCTGCATTCTCGACTGTGATTGAAAGGTCGGTTAGGGGGGAGGATTTGGCCGGCAGGTGGAGCAATTCTGTTTTGCTTAGGTTCAGTTTGAGGTGGTTGGACGTCATCCAGGCTGAGATGTCGGACAGACAGGCCGAGATCCGCACAGAGACGTGGATATCTGAGGGAGGGAAGGAGAGGAAGAGTTGAGTATCGTCGGCATAACAATGGTAGGAGAAGCCATGAGACGTGATAATGTTACCCAGTGATTTAGTGTAGAGGGAGAAGAGAAGGGGTCCTAAAACCGAGCCCTGGGGGACACCCGTCCGCAGGGGGCGGGTGGCCGACAGGGTCCCTCTCCATGACACTTGGTAGGAGCGGTCATTGAGGTATGATGACAGCCATGTCAGCGCAGAGCCAGCCACTCCCATTCCTGCGAGGGCCGCAAGGAGGATCTGGTGGTTGACTGTGTCGAAGGCTGCAGATAGATCTAGGAGAATCAGGACAGAGGAGAGGCCTTTCGCTTTTGCTAAGTGAAGTGCCTCTGTGACCGCAATGAGGGCTGTCTCTGTGGAGTGACCAGTCCTGAAGCCTGACTGATTAGGGTCTAGGAGGTCATTCTGTAAGAGATAAGTAGTAAGTTGGTTGGATACAGCACGTTCAAGTGTTTTAGAAAGGAAGGAGAGAAGAGAGACAGGACGGTAGTTGCCTATGACAGTAGGGTTCAGGGTTGGTTTTTTTATGAGCGGCGTGACTCTGGCTTGTTTTAGGGAGGTGGGGACCACCCCCGAGTTGAGTGAGGAGTTGATGGTGCTAACCTGAGCCTCCTCTACTAACCTGAGCCTCCTCTACTAACCTGAGCCTCCAACACTAACCTGAGCCTCCACCACTAACCTGAGCCTCCTCTACTAACCTGAGCCTCCACCACTAACCTGAGCCTCCACTACTAACCTGAGCCTCCTCCACTAACCTGAGCCTCCTCTACTAACCTGAGCCTCCTCTACTAACCTGAGCCTCCACCACTAACCTGAGCCTCCTCTACTAACCTGAGCCTCCTCTACTAACCTGAGCCTCCTCTACTAACCTGAGCCTCCACTACTAACCTGAGCCTCCTCTACTAACCTGAGCCTCCACTACTAACCTGAGCCTCCACTACTAACCTGAGCCTCCTCTACTAACCTGAGCCTCCTCTACTAACCTGAGCCTCCACTACTAACCTGAGCCTCCACCACTAACCTGAACCTCCACTACTAACCTGAGCCTCCACCACTAACCTGAGCCTCCACCACTAACCTGAGCCTCCACCACTAACCTGAGCCTCCACCACTAACCTGAGCCTCCAACACTAACCTGAGCCTCCTCTACTAACCTGAGCCTCCACCACTAACCTGAGCCTCCAACACTAACCTGAGCCTCCTCTACTAACCTGAGCCTCCTCTACTAACCTGAGCCTCCACCACTAACCTGAGCCTCCACTACTAACCTGAGCCTCCACCACTAACCTGAGCCTCCACTACTAACCTGAGCCTCCACCACTAACCTGAGCCTCCTCTACTAACCTGAGCCTCCACCACTAACCTGAGCCTCCACTACTAACCTGAGCCTCCTCTACTAACCTGAGCCTCCTCTACTAACCTGAGCCTCCACCACTAACCTGAGCCTCCACCACTAACCTGAGCCTCCACCACTAACCTGAGCCTCCACCACTAACCTGAGCCTCCACTACTAACCTGAGCCTCCTCTACTAACCTGAGCCTCCACCACTAACCTGAGCCTCCACTACTAACCTGAGCCTCCTCTACTAACCTGAGCCTCCACCACTAACCTGAGCCTCCACTACTAACCTGAGCCTCCTCTACTAACCTGAGCCTCCTCTACTAACCTGAGCCTCCTCTACTAACCTGAGCCTCCACCACTAACCTGAGCCTCCACTACTAACCTGAGCCTCCTCTACTAACCTGAGCCTCCTCTACTAACCTGAGCCTCCACTACTAACCTGAGCCTCCACCACTAACCTGAACCTCCACTACTAACCTGAGCCTCCACCACTAACCTGAGCCTCCACCACTAACCTGAGCCTCCACCACTAACCTGAGCCTCCACCACTAACCTGAGCCTCCAACACTAACCTGAGCCTCCTCTACTAACCTGAGCCTCCACCACTAACCTGAGCCTCCAACACTAACCTGAGCCTCCTCTACTAACCTGAGCCTCCTCTACTAACCTGAGCCTCCACCACTAACCTGAGCCTCCTCTACTAACCTGAGCCTCCACTACTAACCTGAGCCTCCACCACTAACCTGAGCCTCCTCTACTAACCTGAGCCTCCACCACTAACCTGAGCCTCCACCACTAACCTGAGCCTCCACCACTAACCTGAGCCTCCTCTACTAACCTGAGCCTCCACTACTAACCTGAGCCTCCTCTACTAACCTGAGCCTCCTCTACTAACCTGAGCCTCCTCTACTAACCTGAGCCTCCACCACTAACCTGAGCCTCCTCTACTAACCTGAGCCTCCACCACTAACCTGAGCCTCCTCT
The DNA here is from genome assembly GCF_963971535.1 of Notolepis coatsorum. Taxonomy (NCBI): domain Eukaryota; kingdom Metazoa; phylum Chordata; class Actinopteri; order Aulopiformes; family Paralepididae; genus Notolepis; species Notolepis coatsorum. The sequence continues at coordinate 107,139,510 of NC_140165.1, forward strand.
ACTAACCTGAGCCTCCACCACTAACCTGAGCCTCCACCACTAACCTGAGCCTCCTCTACTAACCTGAGCCTCCACCACTAACCTGAGCCTCCACCACTAACCTGAGCCTCCTCTACTAACCTGAGCCTCCACCACTAACCTGAGCCTCCTCTACTAACCTGAGCCTCCACCACTAACCTGAGCCTCCACCACTAACCTGAGCCTCCACCACTAACCTGAGCCTCCAACACTAACCTGAGCCTCCTCTACTAACCTGAGCCTCCACCACTAACCTGAGCCTCCAACACTAACCTGAGCCTCCTCTACTAACCTGAGCCTCCTCTACTAACCTGAGCCTCCACCACTAACCTGAGCCTCCTCTACTAACCTGAGCCTCCACTACTAACCTGAGCCTCCACCACTAACCTGAGCCTCCTCTACTAACCTGAGCCTCCACCACTAACCTGAGCCTCCACCACTAACCTGAGCCTCCACCACTAACCTGAGCCTCCTCTACTAACCTGAGCCTCCACTACTAACCTGAGCCTCCTCTACTAACCTGAGCCTCCTCTACTAACCTGAGCCTCCTCTACTAACCTGAGCCTCCACCACTAACCTGAGCCTCCTCTACTAACCTGAGCCTCCACCACTAACCTGAGCCTCCTCTACTAACCTGAGCCTCCACCACTAACCTGAGCCTCCACCACTAACCTGAGCCTCCTCTACTAACCTGAGCCTCCACCACTAACCTGAGCCTCCACCACTAACCTGAGCCTCCTCTACTAACCTGAGCCTCCACCACTAACCTGAGCCTCCTCTACTAACCTGAGCCTCCACCACTAACCTGAGCCTCCACTACTAACCTGAGCCTCCACCACTAACCTGAGCCTCCTCTACTAACCTGAGCCTCCACCACTAACCTGAGCCTCCTCTACTAACCTGAGCCTCCACCACTAACCTGAGCCTCCTCTACTAACCTGAGCCTCCACTACTAACCTGAGCCTCCACCACTAACCTGAGCCTCCACCACTAACCTGAGCCTCCTCTACTAACCTGAGCCTCCTCTACTAACCTGAGCCTCCTCTACTAACCTGAGCCTCCTCTACTAACCTGAGCCTCCACCACTAACCTGAGCCTCCTCTACTAACCTGAGCCTCCTCTACTAACCTGAGCCTCCTCTACTAACCTGAGCCTCCTCTACTAACCTGAGCCTCCTCTACTAACCTGAGCCTCCTCTACTAACCTGAGCCTCCACCACTAACCTGAGCCTCCTCTACTAACCTGAGCCTCCTCTACTAACCTGAGCCTCCTCTACTAACCTGAGCCTCCACTACTAACCTGAGCCTCCTCTACTAACCTGAGCCTCCACCACTAACCTGAGCCTCCTCTACTAACCTGAGCCTCCTCTACTAACCTGAGCCTCCTCTACTAACCTGAGCCTCCTCTACTAACCTGAGCCTCCACCACTAACCTGAGCCTCCTCTACTAACCTGAGCCTCCTCTACTAACCTGAGCCTCCTCTACTAACCTGAGCCTCCACTACTAACCTGAGCCTCCTCTACTAACCTGAGCCTCCACCACTAACCTGAGCCTCCTCTACTAACCTGAGCCTCCTCTACTAACCTGAGCCTCCACCACTAACCGGAGCCTCCACCACTAACCTGAGCCTCCTCTACTAACCTGAGCCTCCTCTACTAACCTGAGCCTCCACCACTAACCTGAGCCTCCTCTACTAACCTGAGCCTCCTCCACTAACCTGAGCCTCCACCACTAACCTGAGCCTCCACCACTAACCTGAGTTCAAGTTCAAGTTCAAGTTCTTTAATAGTTGTCATACAGAAGTACAGAATACTTTCATACAAAATGCTTCTTACTGTTACGCTCCAGAGAAGCATTTTGTATGAAAGTATTCTGTACTTCTGTATGAGCCTCCTCTACTAACCTGAGCCTCCTCTACTAACCTGAGCCTCCTCTACTAACCTGAGCCTCCACTACTAACCTGAGCCTCCTCTACTAACCTGAGCCTCCACCACTAACCTGAGCCTCCACCACTAACCTGAGCCTCCTTTACTAACCTGAGCCTCCTCTACTAACCTGAGCCTCCACCACTAACCTGAGCCTCCACTACTAACCTGAGCCTCCTCTACTAACCTGAGCCTCCACCACTAACCTGAGCCTCCACCACTAACCTGAGCCTCCACCACTAACCTGAGCCTCCACCACTATCCTGAGCCTCCACCACTAACCTGAGCCTCCACCACTAACCTGAGCCTCCTCTACTAACCTGAGCCTCCACCACTAACCTGAGCCTCCTCTACTAACCTGAGCCTCCTCTACTAACCTGAGCCTCCACTACTAACCTGAGCCTCCACTACTAACCTGAGCCTCCACCACTAACCTGAGCCTCCACCACTAACCTGAGCCTCCTCCACTAACCTGAGCCTCCTCTACTAACCTGAGCCTCCACTACTAACCTGAGCCTCCACCACTAACCTGAGCCTCCTCTACTAACCTGAGCCTCCTCTACTAACCTGAGCCTCCTCTACTAACCTGAGCCTCCACCACTAACCTGAGCCACCACCACTAACCTGAGCCTCCACTACTAACCTGAGCCTCCTCCACTAACCTGAGCCTCCTCTACTAACCTGAGCCTCCACTACTAACCTGAGCCTCCTCTACTAACCTGAGCCTCCACTACTAACCTGAGCCTCCTCTACTAACCTGAGCCTCCTCTACTAACCTGAGCCTCCTCTACTAACCTGAGCCTCCACTACTAACCTGAGCCTCCACTACTAACCTGAGCCTCCACTACTAACCTGAGCCTCCACTACTAACCTGAGCCTCCACCACTAACCTGAGCCTCCACTACTAACCTGAGCCTCCTCTACTAACCTGAGCCTCCACTACTAACCTGAGCCTCCTCTACTAACCTGAGCCTCCACTACTAACCTGAGCCTCCACTACTAACCTGAGCCTCCTCTACTAACCTGAGCCTCCTCTACTAACCTGAGCCTCCACCACTAACCTGAGCCTCCTCTACTAACCTGAGCCTCCACCACTAACCTGAGCCTCCACTACTAACCTGAGCCTCCTCTACTAACCTGAGCCTCCTCTACTAACCTGAGTCTCCTCTACTAACCTGAGCCTCCTCTACTAACCTGAGCCTCCTCTACTAACCTGAGCCTCCAACACTAACCTGAGCCTCCACCACTAACCTGAGCCTCCTCTACTAACCTGAGCCTCCACCACTAACCTGAGCCTCCACTACTAACCTGAGCCTCCTCCACTAACCTGAGCCCCCTCTACTAACCTGAGCCTCCTCTACTAACCTGAGCCTCCACCACTAACCTGAGCCTCCTCTACTAACCTGAGCCTCCTCTACTAACCTGAGCCTCCTCTACTAACCTGAGCCTCCACTACTAACCTGAGCCTCCTCTACTAACCTGAGCCTCCACTACTAACCTGAGCCTCCACTACTAACCTGAGCCTCCTCTACTAACCTGAGCCTCCTCTACTAACCTGAGCCTCCACTACTAACCTGAGCCTCCACCACTAACCTGAACCTCCACTACTAACCTGAGCCTCCACCACTAACCTGAGCCTCCACCACTAACCTGAGCCTCCACCACTAACCTGAGCCTCCACCACTAACCTGAGCCTCCAACACTAACCTGAGCCTCCTCTACTAACCTGAGCCTCCACCACTAACCTGAGCCTCCAACACTAACCTGAGCCTCCTCTACTAACCTGAGCCTCCTCTACTAACCTGAGCCTCCACCACTAACCTGAGCCTCCACTACTAACCTGAGCCTCCACCACTAACCTGAGCCTCCACTACTAACCTGAGCCTCCACCACTAACCTGAGCCTCCTCTACTAACCTGAGCCTCCACCACTAACCTGAGCCTCCACTACTAACCTGAGCCTCCTCTACTAACCTGAGCCTCCTCTACTAACCTGAGCCTCCACCACTAACCTGAGCCTCCACCACTAACCTGAGCCTCCACCACTAACCTGAGCCTCCACCACTAACCTGAGCCTCCACTACTAACCTGAGCCTCCTCTACTAACCTGAGCCTCCACCACTAACCTGAGCCTCCACTACTAACCTGAGCCTCCTCTACTAACCTGAGCCTCCACCACTAACCTGAGCCTCCACTACTAACCTGAGCCTCCTCTACTAACCTGAGCCTCCTCTACTAACCTGAGCCTCCTCTACTAACCTGAGCCTCCACCACTAACCTGAGCCTCCACTACTAACCTGAGCCTCCTCTACTAACCTGAGCCTCCTCTACTAACCTGAGCCTCCACTACTAACCTGAGCCTCCACCACTAACCTGAACCTCCACTACTAACCTGAGCCTCCACCACTAACCTGAGCCTCCACCACTAACCTGAGCCTCCACCACTAACCTGAGCCTCCACCACTAACCTGAGCCTCCAACACTAACCTGAGCCTCCTCTACTAACCTGAGCCTCCACCACTAACCTGAGCCTCCAACACTAACCTGAGCCTCCTCTACTAACCTGAGCCTCCTCTACTAACCTGAGCCTCCACCACTAACCTGAGCCTCCTCTACTAACCTGAGCCTCCACTACTAACCTGAGCCTCCACCACTAACCTGAGCCTCCTCTACTAACCTGAGCCTCCACCACTAACCTGAGCCTCCACCACTAACCTGAGCCTCCACCACTAACCTGAGCCTCCTCTACTAACCTGAGCCTCCACTACTAACCTGAGCCTCCTCTACTAACCTGAGCCTCCTCTACTAACCTGAGCCTCCTCTACTAACCTGAGCCTCCACCACTAACCTGAGCCTCCTCTACTAACCTGAGCCTCCACCACTAACCTGAGCCTCCTCTACTAACCTGAGCCTCCACCACTAACCTGAGCCTCCACCACTAACCTGAGCCTCCTCTACTAACCTGAGCCTCCACCACTAACCTGAGCCTCCACCACTAACCTGAGCCTCCTCTACTAACCTGAGCCTCCACCACTAACCTGAGCCTCCTCTACTAACCTGAGCCTCCACCACTAACCTGAGCCTCCACTACTAACCTGAGCCTCCACCACTAACCTGAGCCTCCTCTACTAACCTGAGCCTCCACCACTAACCTGAGCCTCCTCTACTAACCTGAGCCTCCACCACTAACCTGAGCCTCCTCTACTAACCTGAGCCTCCACTACTAACCTGAGCCTCCACCACTAACCTGAGCCTCCACCACTAACCTGAGCCTCCTCTACTAACCTGAGCCTCCTCTACTAACCTGAGCCTCCTCTACTAACCTGAGCCTCCTCTACTAACCTGAGCCTCCACCACTAACCTGAGCCTCCTCTACTAACCTGAGCCTCCTCTACTAACCTGAGCCTCCTCTACTAACCTGAGCCTCCTCTACTAACCTGAGCCTCCTCTACTAACCTGAGCCTCCTCTACTAACCTGAGCCTCCACCACTAACCTGAGCCTCCTCTACTAACCTGAGCCTCCTCTACTAACCTGAGCCTCCTCTACTAACCTGAGCCTCCACTACTAACCTGAGCCTCCTCTACTAACCTGAGCCTCCACCACTAACCTGAGCCTCCTCTACTAACCTGAGCCTCCTCTACTAACCTGAGCCTCCTCTACTAACCTGAGCCTCCTCTACTAACCTGAGCCTCCTCTACTAACCTGAGCCTCCACCACTAACCTGAGCCTCCTCTACTAACCTGAGCCTCCTCTACTAACCTGAGCCTCCTCTACTAACCTGAGCCTCCACTACTAACCTGAGCCTCCTCTACTAACCTGAGCCTCCACCACTAACCTGAGCCTCCTCTACTAACCTGAGCCTCCTCTACTAACCTGAGCCTCCACCACTAACCGGAGCCTCCACCACTAACCTGAGCCTCCTCTACTAACCTGAGCCTCCTCTACTAACCTGAGCCTCCACCACTAACCTGAGCCTCCTCTACTAACCTGAGCCTCCTCCACTAACCTGAGCCTCCACCACTAACCTGAGCCTCCACCACTAACCTGAGTTCAAGTTCAAGTTCAAGTTCTTTAATAGTTGTCATACAGAAGTACAGAATACTTTCATACAAAATGCTTCTTACTGTTACGCTCCAGAGAAGCATTTTGTATGAAAGTATTCTGTACTTCTGTATGAGCCTCCTCTACTAACCTGAGCCTCCTCTACTAACCTGAGCCTCCTCTACTAACCTGAGCCTCCACTACTAACCTGAGCCTCCTCTACTAACCTGAGCCTCCACCACTAACCTGAGCCTCCACCACTAACCTGAGCCTCCTTTACTAACCTGAGCCTCCTCTACTAACCTGAGCCTCCACCACTAACCTGAGCCTCCACTACTAACCTGAGCCTCCTCTACTAACCTGAGCCTCCACCACTAACCTGAGCCTCCACCACTAACCTGAGCCTCCACCACTAACCTGAGCCTCCACCACTATCCTGAGCCTCCACCACTAACCTGAGCCTCCACCACTAACCTGAGCCTCCTCTACTAACCTGAGCCTCCACCACTAACCTGAGCCTCCTCTACTAACCTGAGCCTCCTCTACTAACCTGAGCCTCCACTACTAACCTGAGCCTCCACTACTAACCTGAGCCTCCACCACTAACCTGAGCCTCCACCACTAACCTGAGCCTCCTCCACTAACCTGAGCCTCCTCTACTAACCTGAGCCTCCACTACTAACCTGAGCCTCCACCACTAACCTGAGCCTCCTCTACTAACCTGAGCCTCCTCTACTAACCTGAGCCTCCTCTACTAACCTGAGCCTCCACCACTAACCTGAGCCACCACCACTAACCTGAGCCTCCACTACTAACCTGAGCCTCCTCCACTAACCTGAGCCTCCTCTACTAACCTGAGCCTCCACTACTAACCTGAGCCTCCACTACTAACCTGAGCCTCCTCTACTAACCTGAGCCTCCTCTACTAACCTGAGCCTCCACTACTAACCTGAGCCTCCACTACTAACCTGAGCCTCCTCCACTAACCTGAGCCTCCTCCACTAACCTGAGCCTCCTCTACTAACCTGAGCCTCCACTACTAACCTGAGCCTCCTCTACTAACCTGAGCCTCCACTACTAACCTGAGCCTCCTCTACTAACCTGAGCCTCCACCACTAACCTGAGCCTCCACTACTAACCTGAGCCTCCACCACTAACCTGAGCCTCCTCTACTAACCTGAGCCTCCTCCACTAACCTGAGCCTCCTCTACTAACCTGAGCCTCCACTACTAACCTGAGCCTCCTCTACTAACCTGAGCCTCCACTACTAACCTGAGCCTCCTCTACTAACCTGAGCCTCCACCACTAACCTGAGCCTCCACTACTAACCTGAGCCTCCACTACTAACCTGAGCCTCCTCTACTAACCTGAGCCTCCTCTACTAACCTGAGCCTCCTCTACTAACCTGAGCCTCCTCTACTAACCTGAGCCTCCACCACTAACCTGAGCCTCCACCACTAACCTGAGCCTCCACCACTAACCTGAGCCTCCTCTACTAACCTGAGCCTCCTCTACTAACCTGAGCCTCCTCTACTAACCTGAGCCTCCTCTACTAACCTGAGCCTCCACCACTAACCTGAGCCTCCTCTACTAACCTGAGCCTCCACTACTAACCTGAGCCTCCTCTACTAACCTGAGCCTCCTCTACTAACCTGAGCCTCCTCTACTAACCTGAGCCTCCTCTACTAACCTGAGCCTCCACTACTAACCTGAGCCTCCTCTACTAACCTGAGCCTCCACCACTAACCTGAGCCTCCTCTACTAACCTGAGCCTCCACTACTAACCTGAGCCTCCTCTACTAACCTGAGCCTCCTCTACTAACCTGAGCCTCCACTACTAACCTGAGCCTCCTCTACTAACCTGAGCCTCCACCACTAACCTGAGCCTCCACCACTAACCTGAGCCTCCTCTACTAACCTGAGCCTCCTCTACTAACCTGAGCCTCCACTACTAACCTGAGCCTCCACCACTAACCTGAGCCTCCTCTACTAACCTGAGCCTCCTCTACTAACCTGAGCCTCCTCTACTAACCTGAGCCTCCTCTACTAACCTGAGCCTCCACTACTAACCTGAGCCTCCACTACTAACCTGAGCCTCCACTACTAACCTGAGCCTCCACCACTAACCTGAGCCTCCTCTACTAACCTGAGCCTCCACCACTAACCTGAGCCTCCACCACTAACCTGAGCCTCCACTACTAACCTGAGCCTCCTCTACTAACCTGAGCCTCCACCACTAACCTGAGCCTCCTCTACTAACCTGAGCCTCCACCACTAACCTGAGCCTCCACCACTAACCTGAGCCTCCACCACTAACCTGAGCCTCCACTACTAACCTGAGCCTCCTCTACTAACCTGAGCCTCCACCACTAACCTGAGCCTCCTCTACTAACCTGAGCCTCCACTACTAACCTGAGCCTCCACTACTAACCTGAGCCTCCTCTACTAACCTGAGCCTCCACCACTAACCTGAGCCTCCACTACTAACCTGAGCCTCCACTACTAACCTGAGCCTCCACTACTAACCTGAGCCTCCTCTACTAACCTGAGCCTCCTCTACTAACCTGAGCCTCCACCACTAACCTGAGCCTCCACTACTAACCTGAGCCTCCACCACTAACCTGAGCCTCCACCACTAACCTGAGCCTCCACTACTAACCTGAGCCTCCACTACTAACCTGAGCCTCCTCTACTAACCTGAGCCTCCTCTACTAACCTGAGCCTCCACTACTAACCTGAGCCTCCTCTACTAACCTGAGCCTCCACTACTAACCTGAGCCTCCACCACTAACCTGAGCCTCCTCTACTAACCTGAGCCTCCACTACTAACCTGAGCCTCCTCTACTAACCTGAGCCTCCACCACTAACCTGAGCCTCCACCACTAACCTGAGCCTCCACCACTAACCTGAGCCTCCTCTACTAACCTGAGCCTCCACTACTAACCTGAGCCTCCACTGCTACCCTGAGCCTCCACCACTAACCTGAGCCTCCTCTACTAACCTGAGCCTCCACCACTAACCTGAGCCTACACCACTAACCTGAGCCTCCACCACTAACCTGAGCCTCCACCACTAACCTGAGCCTCCTCTACTAACCTGAGCCTCCACCACTAACCTGAGCCTCCACCACTAACCTGAGCCTCCACCACTAACCTGAGCCTCCACCACTAACCTGAGCCTCCTCTACTACCCTGAGCCTCCTCTACTAACCTGAGCCTCCACTACTAACCTGAGCCTCCTCTACTAACCTGAGCCTCCACCACTAACCTGAGCCTCCTCTACTAACCTGAGCCTCCACCACTAACCTGAGCCTCCTCTACTAACCTGAGCCTCCTCTACTAACCTGAGCCTCCTCTACTAACCTGAGCCTCCACCACTAACCTGAGCCTCCACTACTAACCTGAGCCTCCACCACTAACCTGAGCCTCCACCACTAACCTGAGCCTCCTCTACTAACCTGAGCCTCCACTACTAACCTGAGCCTCCACTGCTAACCTGAGCCTCCACTACTAACCTGAGCCTCCACCACTAACCTGAGCCTCCTCTACTAACCTGAGCCTCCTCTACTAACCTGAGCCTCCACCACTAACCTGAGCCTCCTCTACTAACCTGAGCCTCCACTACTAACCTGAGCCTCCACTACTAACCTGAGCCTCCTCTACTAACCTGAGCCTCCTCTACTAACCTGAGCCTCCACTACTAACCTGAGCCTCCTCTACTAACCTGAGCCTCCACCACTAACCTGAGCCTCCTCTACTAACCTGAGCCTCCACTACTAACCTGAGCCTCCTCTACTAACCTGAGCCTCCTCTACTAACCTGAGCCTCCACTACTAACCTGAGCCTCCTCTACTAACCTGAGCCTCCACCACTAACCTGAGCCTCCACCACTAACCTGAGCCTCCTCTACTAACCTGAGCCTCCTCTACTAACCTGAGCCTCCACTACTAACCTGAGCCTCCACCACTAACCTGAGCCTCCTCTACTAACCTGAGCCTCCTCTACTAACCTGAGCCTCCTCTACTAACCTGAGCCTCCTCTACTAACCTGAGCCTCCACTACTAACCTGAGCCTCCACTACTAACCTGAGCCTCCACTACTAACCTGAGCCTCCACCACTAACCTGAGCCTCCTCTACTAACCTGAGCCTCCACCACTAACCTGAGCCTCCACCACTAACCTGAGCCTCCACTACTAACCTGAGCCTCCTCTACTAACCTGAGCCTCCACCACTAACCTGAGCCTCCTCTACTAACCTGAGCCTCCACCACTAACCTGAGCCTCCACCACTAACCTGAGCCTCCTCTACTAACCTGAGCCTCCACCACTAATCTGAGCCTCCTCTACTAACCTGAGCCTCCACCACTAACCTGAGCCTCCACCACTAACCTGAGCCTCCTCTACTAACCTGAGCCTCCACCACTAACCTGAGCCTCCACCACTAACCTGAGCCTCCTCTACTAACCTGAGCCTCCACCACTAACCTGAGCCTCCTCTACTAACCTGAGCCTCCACCACTAACCTGAGCCTCCACTACTAACCTGAGCCTCCACCACTAACCTGAGCCTCCTCTACTAACCTGAGCCTCCACCACTAACCTGAGCCTCCACCACTAACCTGAGCCTCCTCTACTAACCTGAGCCTCCACCACTAACCTGAGCCTCCTCTACTAACCTGAGCCTCCACTACTAACCTGAGCCTCCTCTACTAACCTGAGCCTCCACCACTAACCTGAGCCTCCTCTACTAACCTGAGCCTCCTCTACTAACCTGAGCCTCCTCTACTAACCTGAGCCTCCACCACTAACCTGAGCCTCCTCTACTAACCTGAGCCTCCTCTACTAACCTGAGCCTCCTCTACTAACCTGAGCCTCCTCTACTAACCTGAGCCTCCTCTACTAACCTGAGCCTCCACCACTAACCTGAGCCTCCACCACTAACCTGAGCCTCCTCTACTAACCTGAGCCTCCACCACTAACCTGAGCCTCCACTACTAACCTGAGCCTCCTCTACTAACCTGAGCCTCCTCTACTAACCTGAGCCTCCACTACTAACCTGAGCCTCCTCTACTAACCTGAGCCTCCTCTACTAACCTGAGCCTCCACCACTAACCTGAGCCTCCTCTACTAACCTGAGCCTCCTCTACTAACCTGAGCCTCCACTACTAACCTGAGCCTCCTCTACTAACCTGAGCCTCCACCACTAACCTGAGCCTCCTCTACTAACCTGAGCCTCCTCTACTAACCTGAGCCTCCACCACTAACCGGAGCCTCCACCACTAACCTGAGCCTCCTCTACTAACCTGAGCCTCCTCTACTAACCTGAGCCTCCACCACTAACCTGAGCCTCCTCTACTAACCTGAGCCTCCTCCACTAACCTGAGCCTCCACCACTAACCTGAGCCTCCACCACTAACCTGAGTTCAAGTTCAAGTTCAAGTTCTTTAATAGTTGTCATACAGAAGTACAGAATACTTTCATACAAAATGCTTCTTACTGTTACGCTCCAGAGAAGCATTTTGTATGAAAGTATTCTGTACTTCTGTATGAGCCTCCTCTACTAACCTGAGCCTCCTCTACTAACCTGAGCCTCCTCTACTAACCTGAGCCTCCACTACTAACCTGAGCCTCCTCTACTAACCTGAGCCTCCACCACTAACCTGAGCCTCCACCACTAACCTGAGCCTCCTTTACTAACCTGAGCCTCCTCTACTAACCTGAGCCTCCACCACTAACCTGAGCCTCCACTACTAACCTGAGCCTCCTCTACTAACCTGAGCCTCCACCACTAACCTGAGCCTCCACCACTAACCTGAGCCTCCACCACTAACCTGAGCCTCCACCACTATCCTGAGCCTCCACCACTAACCTGAGCCTCCACCACTAACCTGAGCCTCCTCTACTAACCTGAGCCTCCACCACTAACCTGAGCCTCCTCTACTAACCTGAGCCTCCTCTACTAACCTGAGCCTCCACTACTAACCTGAGCCTCCACTACTAACCTGAGCCTCCACCACTAACCTGAGCCTCCACCACTAACCTGAGCCTCCTCCACTAACCTGAGCCTCCTCTACTAACCTGAGCCTCCACTACTAACCTGAGCCTCCACCACTAACCTGAGCCTCCTCTACTAACCTGAGCCTCCTCTACTAACCTGAGCCTCCTCTACTAACCTGAGCCTCCACCACTAACCTGAGCCACCACCACTAACCTGAGCCTCCACTACTAACCTGAGCCTCCTCCACTAACCTGAGCCTCCTCTACTAACCTGAGCCTCCACTACTAACCTGAGCCTCCACTACTAACCTGAGCCTCCTCTACTAACCTGAGCCTCCTCTACTAACCTGAGCCTCCACTACTAACCTGAGCCTCCACTACTAACCTGAGCCTCCTCCACTAACCTGAGCCTCCTCCACTAACCTGAGCCTCCTCTACTAACCTGAGCCTCCACTACTAACCTGAGCCTCCTCTACTAACCTGAGCCTCCACTACTAACCTGAGCCTCCTCTACTAACCTGAGCCTCCACCACTAACCTGAGCCTCCACTACTAACCTGAGCCTCCACCACTAACCTGAGCCTCCTCTACTAACCTGAGCCTCCTCCACTAACCTGAGCCTCCTCTACTAACCTGAGCCTCCACTACTAACCTGAGCCTCCTCTACTAACCTGAGCCTCCACTACTAACCTGAGCCTCCTCTACTAACCTGAGCCTCCACCACTAACCTGAGCCTCCACTACTAACCTGAGCCTCCACTACTAACCTGAGCCTCCTCTACTAACCTGAGCCTCCTCTACTAACCTGAGCCTCCTCTACTAACCTGAGCCTCCTCTACTAACCTGAGCCTCCACCACTAACCTGAGCCTCCACCACTAACCTGAGCCTCCACCACTAACCTGAGCCTCCTCTACTAACCTGAGCCTCCTCTACTAACCTGAGCCTCCTCTACTAACCTGAGCCTCCTCTACTAACCTGAGCCTCCACCACTAACCTGAGCCTCCTCTACTAACCTGAGCCTCCACTACTAACCTGAGCCTCCTCTACTAACCTGAGCCTCCTCTACTAACCTGAGCCTCCTCTACTAACCTGAGCCTCCTCTACTAACCTGAGCCTCCACTACTAACCTGAGCCTCCTCTACTAACCTGAGCCTCCACCACTAACCTGAGCCTCCTCTACTAACCTGAGCCTCCACTACTAACCTGAGCCTCCTCTACTAACCTGAGCCTCCTCTACTAACCTGAGCCTCCACTACTAACCTGAGCCTCCTCTACTAACCTGAGCCTCCACCACTAACCTGAGCCTCCACCACTAACCTGAGCCTCCTCTACTAACCTGAGCCTCCTCTACTAACCTGAGCCTCCACTACTAACCTGAGCCTCCACCACTAACCTGAGCCTCCTCTACTAACCTGAGCCTCCTCTACTAACCTGAGCCTCCTCTACTAACCTGAGCCTCCTCTACTAACCTGAGCCTCCACTACTAACCTGAGCCTCCACTACTAACCTGAGCCTCCACTACTAACCTGAGCCTCCACCACTAACCTGAGCCTCCTCTACTAACCTGAGCCTCCACCACTAACCTGAGCCTCCACCACTAACCTGAGCCTCCACTACTAACCTGAGCCTCCTCTACTAACCTGAGCCTCCACCACTAACCTGAGCCTCCTCTACTAACCTGAGCCTCCACCACTAACCTGAGCCTCCACCACTAACCTGAGCCTCCACCACTAACCTGAGCCTCCACTACTAACCTGAGCCTCCTCTACTAACCTGAGCCTCCACCACTAACCTGAGCCTCCTCTACTAACCTGAGCCTCCACTACTAACCTGAGCCTCCACTACTAACCTGAGCCTCCTCTACTAACCTGAGCCTCCACCACTAACCTGAGCCTCCACTACTAACCTGAGCCTCCACTACTAACCTGAGCCTCCACTACTAACCTGAGCCTCCTCTACTAACCTGAGCCTCCTCTACTAACCTGAGCCTCCACCACTAACCTGAGCCTCCACTACTAACCTGAGCCTCCACCACTAACCTGAGCCTCCACCACTAACCTGAGCCTCCACTACTAACCTGAGCCTCCACTACTAACCTGAGCCTCCTCTACTAACCTGAGCCTCCTCTACTAACCTGAGCCTCCACTACTAACCTGAGCCTCCTCTACTAACCTGAGCCTCCACTACTAACCTGAGCCTCCACCACTAACCTGAGCCTCCTCTACTAACCTGAGCCTCCACTACTAACCTGAGCCTCCTCTACTAACCTGAGCCTCCACCACTAACCTGAGCCTCCACCACTAACCTGAGCCTCCACCACTAACCTGAGCCTCCTCTACTAACCTGAGCCTCCACTACTAACCTGAGCCTCCACTGCTACCCTGAGCCTCCACCACTAACCTGAGCCTCCTCTACTAACCTGAGCCTCCACCACTAACCTGAGCCTACACCACTAACCTGAGCCTCCACCACTAACCTGAGCCTCCACCACTAACCTGAGCCTCCTCTACTAACCTGAGCCTCCACCACTAACCTGAGCCTCCACCACTAACCTGAGCCTCCACCACTAACCTGAGCCTCCACCACTAACCTGAGCCTCCTCTACTAACCTGAGCCTCCTCTACTAACCTGAGCCTCCACTACTAACCTGAGCCTCCTCTACTAACCTGAGCCTCCACCACTAACCTGAGCCTCCTCTACTAACCTGAGCCTCCACCACTAACCTGAGCCTCCTCTACTAACCTGAGCCTCCTCTACTAACCTGAGCCTCCTCTACTAACCTGAGCCTCCACCACTAACCTGAGCCTCCACTACTAACCTGAGCCTCCACCACTAACCTGAGCCTCCACCACTAACCTGAGCCTCCTCTACTAACCTGAGCCTCCACTACTAACCTGAGCCTCCACTGCTAACCTGAGCCTCCACTACTAACCTGAGCCTCCACCACTAACCTGAGCCTCCTCTACTAACCTGAGCCTCCTCTACTAACCTGAGCCTCCACCACTAACCTGAGCCTCCTCTACTAACCTGAGCCTCCACTACTAACCTGAGCCTCCACTACTAACCTGAGCCTCCACTACTAACCTGAGCCTCCTCTACTAACCTGAGCCTCCTCTACTAACCTGAGCCTCCACTACTAACCTGAGCCTCCTCTACTAACCTGAGCCTCCACCACTAACCTGAGCCTCCTCTACTAACCTGAGCCTCCACTACTAACCTGAGCCTCCTCTACTAACCTGAGCCTCCTCTACTAACCTGAGCCTCCACTACTAACCTGAGCCTCCTCTACTAACCTGAGCCTCCACCACTAACCTGAGCCTCCACCACTAACCTGAGCCTCCTCTACTAACCTGAGCCTCCTCTACTAACCTGAGCCTCCACTACTAACCTGAGCCTCCACCACTAACCTGAGCCTCCTCTACTAACCTGAGCCTCCTCTACTAACCTGAGCCTCCTCTACTAACCTGAGCCTCCTCTACTAACCTGAGCCTCCACTACTAACCTGAGCCTCCACTACTAACCTGAGCCTCCACTACTAACCTGAGCCTCCACCACTAACCTGAGCCTCCTCTACTAACCTGAGCCTCCACCACTAACCTGAGCCTCCACCACTAACCTGAGCCTCCACTACTAACCTGAGCCTCCTCTACTAACCTGAGCCTCCACCACTAACCTGAGCCTCCTCTACTAACCTGAGCCTCCACCACTAACCTGAGCCTCCACCACTAACCTGAGCCTCCTCTACTAACCTGAGCCTCCACCACTAATCTGAGCCTCCTCTACTAACCTGAGCCTCCACCACTAACCTGAGCCTCCACCACTAACCTGAGCCTCCTCTACTAACCTGAGCCTCCACCACTAACCTGAGCCTCCACCACTAACCTGAGCCTCCTCTACTAACCTGAGCCTCCACCACTAACCTGAGCCTCCTCTACTAACCTGAGCCTCCACCACTAACCTGAGCCTCCACTACTAACCTGAGCCTCCACCACTAACCTGAGCCTCCTCTACTAACCTGAGCCTCCACCACTAACCTGAGCCTCCACCACTAACCTGAGCCTCCTCTACTAACCTGAGCCTCCACCACTAACCTGAGCCTCCTCTACTAACCTGAGCCTCCACTACTAACCTGAGCCTCCTCTACTAACCTGAGCCTCCACCACTAACCTGAGCCTCCTCTACTAACCTGAGCCTCCTCTACTAACCTGAGCCTCCTCTACTAACCTGAGCCTCCACCACTAACCTGAGCCTCCTCTACTAACCTGAGCCTCCTCTACTAACCTGAGCCTCCTCTACTAACCTGAGCCTCCTCTACTAACCTGAGCCTCCTCTACTAACCTGAGCCTCCACCACTAACCTGAGCCTCCTCTACTAACCTGAGCCTCCTCTACTAACCTGAGCCTCCTCTACTAACCTGAGCCTCCACTACTAACCTGAGCCTCCTCTACTAACCTGAGCCTCCACCACTAACCTGAGCCTCCTCTACTAACCTGAGCCTCCTCTACTAACCTGAGCCTCCACCACTAACCTGAGCCTCCACCACTAACCTGAGCCTCCTCTACTAACCTGAGCCTCCTCTACTAACCTGAGCCTCCACCACTAACCTGAGCCTCCTCTACTAACCTGAGCCTCCTCCACTAACCTGAGCCTCCACCACTAACCTGAGCCTCCACCACTAACCTGAGCCTCCTCTACTAACCTGAGCCTCCACCACTAACCTGAGCCTCCACTACTAACCTGAGCCTCCTCTACTAACCTGAGCCTCCTCTACTAACCTGAGCCTCCACTACTAACCTGAGCCTCCTCTACTAACCTGAGCCTCCTCTACTAACCTGAGCCTCCACCACTAACCTGAGCCTCCTCTACTAACCTGAGCCTCCACCACTAACCTGAGCCTCCTCTACTAACCTGAGCCTCCTCCACTAACCTGAGCCTCCACCACTAACCTGAGCCTCCACCACTAACCTGAGCCTCCTCTACTAACCTGAGCCTCCACTACTAACCTGAGCCTCCTCTACTAACCTGAGCCTCCACCACTAACCTGAGCCTCCTCTACTAACCTGAGCCTCCTCTACTAACCTGAGCCTCCTCTACTAACCTGAGCCTCCACCACTAACCTGAGCCTCCTCTACTAACCTGAGCCTCCTCTACTAACCTGAGCCTCCACCACTAACCTGAGCCTCCACCACTAACCTGAGCCTCCTCTACTAACCTGAGCCTCCACCACTAACCTGAGCCTCCTCTACTAACCTGAGCCTCCACTACTAACCTGAGCCTCCACCACTAACCTGAGCCTCCACCACTAACCTGAGCCTCCTCTACTAACCTGAGCCTCCACCACTAACCTGAGCCTCCACCACTAACCTGAGCCTCCTCTACTAACCTGAGCCTCCACTACTAACCTGAGCCTCCTCTACTAACCTGAGCCTCCTCTACTAACCTGAGCCTCCACTACTAACCTGAGCCTCCACTACTAACCTGAGCCTCCTCTACTAACCTGAGCCTCCACTACTAACCTGAGCCTCCACCACTAACCTGAGCCTCCTCTACTAACCTGAGCCTCCTCTACTAACCTGAGCCTCCACCACTAACCTGAGCCTCCTCTACTAACCTGAGCCTCCTCTACTAACCTGAGCCTCCACCACTAACCTGAGCCTCCACTACTAACCTGAGCCTCCACCACTAACCTGAGCCTCCACCACTAACCTGAGCCTCCTCTACTAACCTGAGCCTCCTCTACTAACCTGAGCCTCCTCTACTAACCTGAGCCTCCACCACTAACCTGAGCCTCCACTACTAACCTGAGCCTCCTCTACTAACCTGAGCCTCCTCTACTAACCTGAGCCTCCACCACTAACCTGAGCCTCCTCTACTAACCTGAGCCTCCACCACTAACCTGAGCCTCCACTACTAACCTGAGCCTCCTCTACTAACCTGAGCCTCCTCTACTAACCTGAGCCTCCACCACTAACCTGAGCCTCCACCACTAACCTGAGCCTCCACTACTAACCTGAGCCTCCTCCACTAACCTGAGCCTCCACCACTAACCTGAGCCTCCACTACTAACCTGAGCCTCCTCTACTAACCTGAGCCTCCACCACTAACCTGAGCCTCCTCTACTAACCTGAGCCTCCTCTACTAACCTGAGCCTCCACTACTAACCTGAGCCTCCACCACTAACCTGAGCCTCCTCTACTAACCTGAGCCTCCTCTACTAACGTGAGCCTCCACCACTAACCTGAGCCTCCACCACTAACCTGAGCCTCCTCTACTAACCTGAGCCTCCTCTACTAACCTGAGCCTCCTCTACTAACCTGAGCCTCCTCTACTAACCTGAGCCTCCACCACTAACCTGAGCCTCCTCTACTAACCTGAGCCTCCACTACTAACCTGAGCCTCCACCACTAACCTGAGCCTCCACTACTAACCTGAGCCTCCACTACTAACCTGAGTCTCCTCTACTAACCTGAGCCTCCACTACTAACCTGAGCCTCCTCTACTAACCTGAGCCTCCTCTACTAACCTGAGCCTCCACTACTAACCTGAGCCTCCACTACTAACCTGAGCCTCCTCCACTAACCTGAGCCTCCACTACTAACCTGAGCCTCCTCTACTAACCTGAGCCTCCACTACTAACCTGAGCCTCCACTACTAACCTGAGCCTCCTCCACTAACCTGAGCCTCCACTACTAACCTGAGCCTCCACCACTAACCTGAGCCTCCACTACTAACCTGAGCCTCCACTACTAACCTGAGCCTCCTCTACTAACCTGAGCCTCCACCACTAACCTGAGCCTCCTCTACTAACCTGAGCCTCCACCACTAACCTGAGCCTCCTCTACTAACCTGAGCCTCCACTACTAACCTGAGCCTCCTCCACTAACCTGAACCTCCACTACTAACCTGAGCCTCCACTACTAACCTGAACCTCCACCACTAACCTGAGCCTCCACCACTAACCTGAGCCTCCACTACTAACCTGAGCCTCCACCACTAACCTGAGCCTCCTCTACTAACCTGAGCCTCCTCTACTAACCTGAGCCTCCTCTACTAACCTGAGCCTCCTCTACTAACCTGAGCCTCCACCACTAACCTGAGCCTCCTCTACTAACCTGAGCCTCCTCTACTAACCTGAGCCTCCTCTACTAACCTGAGCCTCCACTACTAACCTGAGCCTCCTCTACTAACCTGAGCCTCCTCTACTAACCTGAGCCTCCACTACTAACCTGAGCCTCCTCTACTAACCTGAGCCTCCTCTACTAACCTGAGCCTCCACTACTAACCTGAGCCTCCTCTACTAACCTGAGCCTCCTCTACTAACCTGAGCCTCCTCTACTAACCTGAGCCTCCTCTACTAACCTGAGCCTCCACCACTAACCTGAGCCTCCTCTACTAACCTGAGCCTCCTCTACTAACCTGAGCCTCCTCTACTAACCTGAGCCTCCACCACTAACCTGAGCCTCCTCTACTAACCTGAGCCTCCTCTACTAACCTGAGCCTCCACTACTAACCTGAGCCTCCTCTACTAACCTGAGCCTCCTCTACTAACCTGAGCCTCCTCTACTAACCTGAGCCTCCACTACTAACCTGAGCCTCCTCTACTAACCTGAGCCTCCACTACTAACCTGAGCCTCCTCTACTAACCTGAGCCTCCTCTACTAACCTGAGCCTCCACCACTAACCTGAGCCTCCTCTACTAACCTGAGCCTCCACCACTAACCTGAGCCTCCACTACTAACCTGAGCCTCCACTACTAACCTGAGCCTCCACTACTAACCTGAGCCTCCTCTACTAACCTGAGCCTCCTCTACTAACCTGAGCCTCCACCACTAACCTGAGCCTCCACCACTAACCTGAGCCTCCACTACTAACCTGAGCCTCCACTACTAACCTGAGCCTCCACTACTAACCTGAGCCTCCTCTACTAACCTGAGCCTCCTCTACTAACCTGAGCCTCCACCACTAACCTGAGCCTCCACTACTAACCTGAGCCTCCACTACTAACCTGAGCCTCCTCTACTAACCTGAGCCTCCTCTACTAACCTGAGCCTCCTCTACTAACCTGAGCCTCCTCTACTAACCTGAGCCTCCTCTACTAACCTGAGCCTCCACCACTAACCTGAGCCTCCACCACTAACCTGAGCCTCCACTACTAACCTGAGCCTCCACTACTAACCTGAGCCTCCTCTACTAACCTGAGCCTCCTCTACTAACCTGAGCCTCCTCTACTAACCTGAGCCTCCACCACTAACCTGAGCCTCCACTACTAACCTGAGCCTCCACTACTAACCTGAGCCTCCTCTACTAACCTGAGCCTCCTCTACTAACCTGAGCCTCCACCACTAACCTGAGCCTCCACCACTAACCTGAGCCTCCTCTACTAACCTGAGCCTCCTCTACTAACCTGAGCCTCCACCACTAACCTGAGCCTCCTCTACTAACCTGAGCCTCCACTACTAACCTGAGCCTCCTCTACTAACCTGAGCCTCCTCTACTAACCTGAGCCTCCTCTACTAACCTGAGCCTCCACCACTAACCTGAGCCTCCACCACTAACCTGAGCCTCCAACACTAACCTGAGCCTCCACCACTAACCTGAGCCTCCACCACTAACCTGAGCCTCCACTACTAACCTGAGCCTCCTCTACTAACCTGAGCCTCCTCTACTAACCTGAGCCTCCACTACTAACCTGAGCCTCCACTACTAACCTGAGCCTCCTCTACTAACCTGAGCCTCCTCTACTAACCTGAGCCTCCTCTACTAACCTGAGCCTCCTCTACTAACCTGAGCCTCCTCTACTAACCTGAGCCTCCTCTACTAACCTGAGCCTCCACTACTAACCTGAGCCTCCACCACTAACCTGAGCCTCCACCACTAACCTGAGCCTCCTCTACTAACCTGAGCCTCCACCACTAACCTGAGCCTCCACCACTAACCTGAGCCTCCTCTACTAACCTGAGCCTCCACCACTAACCTGAGCCTCCACCACTAACCTGAGCCTCCACTACTAACCTGAGCCTCCACCACTAACCTGAGCCTCCTCTACTAACCTGAGCCTCCACCACTAACCTGAGCCTCCACTACTAACCTGAGCCTCCACCACTAACCTGAGCCTCCACTACTAACCTGAGCCTCCACTACTAACCTGAGCCTCCTCTACTAACCTGAGCCTCCACCACTAACCTGAGCCTCCACCACTAACCTGAGCCTCCTCTACTAACCTGAGCCTCCACCACTAACCTGAGCCTCCTCTACTAACCTGAGCCTCCTCTACTAACCTGAGCCTCCACCACTAACCTGAGCCTCCTCTACTAACCTGAGCCTCCACTACTAACCTGAGCCTCCACTACTAACCTGAGCCTCCACCACTAACCTGAGCCTCCACTACTAACCTGAGCCTCCACCACTAACCTGAGCCTCCACCACTAACCTGAGCCTCCACTACTAACCTGAGCCTCCTCTACTAACCTGAGCCTCCACCACTAACCTGAGCCTCCACCACTAACCTGAGCCTCCACCACTAACCTGAGCCTGAGCCTCCACCACTAACCTGAGCCTCCAACACGACCAGGCCACTCCGCAGCTCCTGAAGGCCATCTTTCCATCGCTGCTGCTGCCGCAGTAGGTCCACGTTCATCAGCATCGCCACCTGAAACACACATTATTTAAATGACTATATGTCGACTATTATGACTTACTTACATTCACATTTAGTCAGGGTCAGGGTTAGACTGACATACCTTGTCAATGAAGCAACATTAAGGTTAATGTTATGGATAGGTTAAGGTTATGGATAGGTCAGGGGTCAGGGCTACGGATAGGTCAGGGTCATGGTCAGGGGTGAGGGGTCAGGGTTAAGGAACCTTGTCAGTGAAGTCTGTGTGCCACCGGCGGAGCTTCCTGTTCTCCGAGGACAGTTTCTCAGCAGCCGTCTGAAGCTGGGAGATGTAGACCTCCAACTCTCTCGGACTGTCCCAGCAAACCTGCAGCTTCCCACCACTACCCTGGGAGCCAGGACCCTGCTGCATATACACACAGGTAGGTAGGTAGGTAGGTACACACACACACACACACAAACCAGTAGATAAGTAAACATACACAAGTTCAAGTTTCTTTATTATTTGTCATACAGAAATACAGAATACTTTGCATGAAATGTTTCTTTCATGCAAAGTAGATACCAGTAGATAAAAACAGACAGACAGACCAGTAGAGAAGCAAACAGACAAACAGACCAGTAAATAAGCAAACAGACAGACCAATAGATAAGCAAACAGACAGACAACCAGACCAGTAGATAAGCAAACAGACAACCAGACCAGTAGATTATAAGCAAACAGACAAACAGACCAGTAGATAAGCAAACAGACAGACAAAACAGACAGACAAACAGACCAGTAGATATAGATGAGCAAACAGACAGATAGACAAGTGGATAAGCAAACAGAGAGACAGATAGATTAGAGAAAACAAGACGAAAGTCTTTCTCTGGTCTGCATCCCCTTAACAATTGTGTGTATTGAGCCGTACTGTATTGTACCCATTCTGCAATCTGTTAATAAAAATTTCAATCAATCAGAACTGTAATGTCCTCAGTGAGGCCACTTGTATTGCAGCATAAGAGTAAAACATAATAATATTATTATTATTATTAAGAAAACAGGCACTGGGGGCAGCTACGTGGCGTAGTGGGCAAGGCGCTCGCCACGAATGCGGAGACGCTGGGCTCGCCTGTTCGAGCCCAGCGCTCCACATTGCTTTCAGTTTAGCTGGTCGTTCATACTAATACACATTGGCCGTATTAGAAAATGGGAGAAAAAGTGGATAAAAAAAAAAAAAAAAAAAAAACAGGCACTGATTTCATTGCAATGATTTTTTTTGATCCACTTTTTCTCCCATTTTCTATATTTTCTCCCATCCCAATTTCGTATCATCCAATTCAACCCTCCCCTGTCACGAACGCTGTTTCTTGCCTCCCACAAGCTGGCTGCAATGTGGACTAAGTCATACATAGCACAAGTCCCCTCCGGTACTTGAGGTAACAGCAGTCGCATCTTTTCACCTGCGCAGCTCGATCTCTCAGTGGCGAGGAGTAACGCGTGGGAGGCTCACGCTGCCCCCAACACTTCCTGATTCTACTGCGCAGGCGCACCAACCAACCTGTAGGAGTCGCTGTCCACAACGCCCGATCCCCACCCATCAATTTCCCACCCCCTAATACGGCCAATGTGTATTAGTATGAACGACCAGCTAAACTGAAAGCAATGTGGAGCGCTGGGCTCGAACAGGCAAGCCCAGCGTCTCCGTCATTCGTGGCGAGCGCCTTGCCCACCGAGCCTTGCTAGCTCGGACGGCCTGGAAGAAAATGTTTACATTTATATTTAATTGTTAGGTAGTGGTTAGGGATAGGTTTATATATGTTTTCCAGCTTATACCTCTATGCTGGAATATTGGAATATGGAATCTTGCAACCACTACAGAAAGATGTGAGTACACAAGTTCAAGTTCAACTCAAGTTCAGACCTCTGTTACCCTATTTCATTAGCACTAAAAGTGATTTTCCTTTTTTGCATTAGTAACTTCAGAATGTTATCTTTCAAAGGAGACCAGGCTCATGCATGTGATATAAGTATAAAGCTAAGCTTTGCAAAAAAGTATGCAGTCCTCAAGTTCAAGTGAAAACAAATGGCCACTTTTCTGGGTGCCTGTTAACACATTCATGGCCAACCACGTATATATACGTGATTCGGCGCCATGCTTAAATGGCCAACCATACGTGGTAAACCTGTTTTAGCTTTTATTGCATTTTAATAACCTACTCAATGTCACGGAGCGGCACTGCAGATATACCCTACTCTTGAGATTCGGAAAAGTGCATTACCGGCCAGATCCTTGTAGTGGCGCTGTCTCGATAATGCAGTGTTCCCTGTTACAGACCGGTGTTTTTCTTTTTTTCATCATGGGTGGACTTTTTTGTTAGCCTAAAGCTATGCCTGTAGCCTGTAGCCCGGAATAGTTTTTGCGACACGGAATTCAGTATGCAGTAAAGGAATATAGCATCAGCCAATAGACATATCGATCTACCAGATGGCGGTCAATAACTGGGAAATCCTTTTTGGGATCCAACCGGCCACAGGTAAGAACGATTTCACGTAGATTTCATGCTGATCAGGCCTTGTTATCATAGCCAACCAGCCGATCAGTGAATGAGGCTACAATAACGAATGCCGTTATTGGTAATCAATAATCAGAAACGACGTCCCCCGCCCCCTCCCCTTTCATGTATTCATGGTGGAACATGATACCGATCATATGCATTTAGATTTGTATATCTAGCTTGTGTAGGGCCGAAACGGCAATCGATTTAACGTTATTAGCTTAGCGCCTTATAACTAGCCTTGCAGGAATTATACCAGACCATTCCCATATAACGCTCATATTCATCACGCTATAAAATGTGAACGTATTGATGAAAAAATTATTTCTTTAACACATTCATGGCCATTTGGATCAGTCTAAAATCACTGTAGATGGCCAGCATTTTTTATTAATATTTCTTTAGCATTTTTACAGCTTTATTGGTCACGCAGGACCGACAGAGGAGAGGGCGAACGGGAGGAGAGGTGGGGAGGACATGCGACAAATAACGACGGGAGCTGGGATCGAACCCGGGTCGGCCGCGTAGGTGCGCGAGGCACTATGGTATGCGCCACGAGGGTGCCCCGACGGCCAGCATTTCTAAACAGACTTGCATAGTCCGTGGGGCTGTTTGTAGAGCTAAATCTATACTTTATAGTATTGCTATCTGTCCATTCTCATTGTCAATTGAGACCATAAACCGTCCCTTCAAAATGGCTTAAAGAAAAAAAAAATTCATCAATACGTTCTCATTTTATAGCGTCTTGAATATAAGCGTTATAAGGGATTTCGGCTGGGATATTTCCTGGAACGCGAGATACAGGGCTAATAGCTACTAACGTTAAATCCAATGGCATTTTTCGGATATACAGAAGCTACAGTTAAAACTCAAACTGCATATGATCGGTATGATGGTCCACCATGAATGCATGAAAGGAGGGGGGCGGGGGATGTCGTTTCTGATTATTGATTACCAATAACCGCGTTAGCCTCATTAGCTGATCGGGTGGTTGGCTATGATAACAAGCCCTGATCAGCATGTCATTTACGTGAAAAAGATCTTACCGTGGGCCGGTGGGATCCCCCAAAGCATTTCCCAGTTATCGATCGCCATCTGGTAGATCCATATGTCCATTGGCTGATGATATATTCCTTTACTGCATAGTGAATTCGGCGTCGCAAAAGGTATTCCAAGCTACAGGCTGCACATCCAGAATCCAGCTAACTGGAAACTCCATTGAAAGTCAAAAAAAGAGTGCACCGTTCTGCCACAGGGCACACTGCATTATCGAGAAAGCGCCCCTAAGAGGATTTGGCCGGTAATGCACTTTTCAGAATTCGAAGAGGAGGGTAGATCTGCAGTGCAGCTCAGTGACATCGAGTGGGTTAATACAATGGAATAAAAGCCAAAACAACCTTTCCACGGACATGTCCATGGTTGGTCCTCAACCGTTGGATTCGAAACACAGATGTATCCGTGGTTGGCCCCGAAACGGTTAAGGCATATTGAAGGGAAGGTTTATAGTGTCAATTGACAAGGAGAATGGACACATAGCAATAATTTAAAATATATATTTAGCTCTACAAACACCCTCACGCATAGTTAAACCATGTTATGATAAGCTGGCCTTATAGAGTGGGCCTGTCTAATCCCCGTGGCCGTCAATGTGTTAAGAGGTTAATTGTGTACATATGTCATTAGTAATAAGCTGTACCTTGATGACCTGTTCGAAGGCCAAGGCCAGGCCAAGCATCATGGGTCTCTGAGACGGAATCATCTGCTGGTCGATGGTGTTGTAGAAATGAGCCACCTGACACACAACACAATTAGTGATTAGACCTAACTCTACCAGTCATTAGACCTGACCCTAACCCTACCAGTCATTAACCCTAACCCTACCAGTCATTAGACCTAACCCTACCAGCAGGCCCGGACTGGCCATCGGGAGCACCGGGAATTTTCCCGGTGGCCTGGCCTGCACAGATAAAAAAAAAATATATATAGGGGGCTCCCGTAGCTCACCGCATATCTCGGCGCTATTTCTGCGTCGGGGAAAACCGTGCTCGTCACGGATCTGGGGGACACAAGTTCGATTCCCGGACCCGCCGTCATTTCTCAGAATGTCTTCCCCTGCTCTACATCCCATTTCAACCTGTTTCTGTCGGTCATGCTTGACCAGAAAAGCGATAAACGCTAAAAAATACAGTTTAAAAAAAAATATATATATATATATATATATATATATATATATATATTATAATTTTTTATTTATTTTTTGCCAGGCCATTGTTTCTAGTTGTGGCGGCGGCGCGATAGTTAGATAACCTAGGTGGGTGGGGAACAACCAGGATTTCACTGTCTGCGCGGATCACACACACAATGGAGCCGTGCTGCCGCGTGTGATTGGTGGAGGCGGGACCAGGCGATACAACTGATTGACAGCGGAGGCGGTGAATGGAATGGCAGATGGCACTCAGATGCAGAATAACAGCCAGGCAATGAGCCAGGTAGTGAGGGACTCGGGAGAGATACAGTAGAGCGAAAGTCAATTAACGTTGATGTCAAGATGGACAGTGGAAGAAAGAAAGGGTGGAGCAGAGAGGGATAAAACAAAGAAAAAGAAAGGCCCTTACAGGAGATGGCGCTAAATCCGGCAACATTTATCAAATGTTTTCTTGCACCAAGGTCAAGGAACCAGCAGGTTAGTCAGTGATAAAAATAAACATGTGGATGTTAGCTAGCTAACGTTACCATGCAATGCATCATCTCCCCTGTCAAAAGCCCAATGTTAAATCTGCCAAGAAACATATAAATAATTTAACCCTTGTGTCTGAAAACTAAAGTGTTATACTCTTACCATATTAGGGGACTAAATTGAAAAACGCCATAAAAAGATATGTTGAAATAATTTCCCACTTTCTTTTCCCATAAATATTTGATTCAACTTCAGATAAAAAATCAAATACTCCCACTTTTCTGAAAGGAGTTGTTAAATCTGACATTACAAAAAACAATATGTGGTGGTTATGATTGGGGCTGAAGTTGAATAAACAATTTCAAAATAATTTCAAGATAATTCAAAGATTACACACCTTTGCCACATATATTGGCTACAAACATAATCACTGCAAATAGACAACGCGATTAATCTGTCTCTGTTTAACTGATTAGGTCTGGGACCTATTCAGGGGGTGGCTGTTGTGAAGGGCCAGATTAAACCGAATATATATATTTATTTATATATATATATTTAATTGTATTTGTATATTCTCTAATATTCCCTGATATCCCTTGTATATTCCTTGTACAATATGCATTGAATATCCATTCTAGCCTACTGAACATCCCATAATAGTCTCCATTCTACTATTGGTCGAGACCTTGGTGCCAGGCTGCCATACCCCTCAGACCCAGTTCAAACGTACCGCTCGACATGTACGAACAAGTCCTAGTTCCGCGTAGGAATTTGGCTACCGCACCACTAATGGGACTATTTGTTCATAGTGCGTATATATACTGCGCTACTAAAGTAGGACTTTCTTTTCAGTCCAGTTTCTTACCCTCCAATAGAGTCACAGACGTAAAGCCTCCCCGCGATGCCACGTGTGGGAGTAAGGCCAAGTTCGGCCTACCATCGGTATTGAGACATCGTGTATATTAATATTTGAATAGTCATATTTGGCACTATATCGTCGAGTTGGACGTAGTCTATTAAGCTAATAATAGTCTGTTAATATATAGTGCTTCGTGCGGTGAGAATACTACCGTAGTCAGTACCCCATCGTTTCGGGCAGAGAACTGGCTGCTTACCCAGGGTGGTTGACCCTATGTGAAGCTGCACCCGAGGAGCCCCAGAGCCGACGAGCGAGTGGACCTGTATACCGGATTATTCTACCGACGACAGCCCGCCTTCCCAGGCACGGATTATGCTTTGGATACTTTGATTATTCTATGGATAAAGACCCCCGACACTACCGTGTGTTGGAACCCCCCCCCCCTGGAGAGGACGCAATGTGAGGAGACGCTCTGCAAGACGAGGTCTCTCCACATCTCTCCCCCGTGGACCGGAGAGAGCCGGCCCACAAAGAGTCCACCTGCTTTCATCTGTGGTCCAAGGATCGCCGGCGCATTGAACGGCACTACAGTGGGTTCACCTGGGATACCCTTGGCCGGACGAGGCAGCTGGATTCTACCCCCCCCCCCCTCCTACTCCTGTCGGCTTACAAGCGACCGGATTAACCCCCTCTAGTGTATCCAGCCTATAATCATTAAAGTATCATTGCTGTTATTCCTTAACTATTCCAGGTCGTATATTTACCACCTGCGCCTTCAGAGATTGGACATTATCTATTGATATACCGACGAATACTCCTTGCCATAAAAGTGCATACTATTTCAATTCATAAATGTAATTAAGTGATTAAGTGCTTATTCTACACACCATCGCTGTGTAGGAAATAAAGACCTGTTTCTAATTCGTACATTTGTGTTGGATCCGTTTCATCTACGTGAGAGTGTTCATGATAATATATTTATGCCGTGTACTGGGTGGCCGAATATTAAGTACAAAGGTAGTGGTAGTAAGTATCATATCTAGTAATACAGTCAGGGAATTGTACCCCTCAGTTACACAAGGGTTAAGTTGTTGTTCCATTTCTAATTTCCTCAAAAACATCTAGTCTAGTTAATATGATCAATATTATTTGACAATTGATGCTTTTTGTTGGAAATTTCAGTCAGTGAGCTCATACTTTGAGCTCATTTTATAGTTAAAATTATTGAGACAACGCAATATTCTGTCTTCGTTGTGCATGCATGTGTTAGTAGGGACGACTGACCAAGCCGGAGTTACCGCTGGATTCGATCCCAGAGTCTCTGCATCGGTATTGCGAGTGCTTAGTCCACTGCGCTACGCAGCCGCGCCCTCAATGAGGCAGTTTAGACAGACACTCGTTCTCGTGATGTAGCGCAATCTTCAATTCACAAGGTACTGGCTTTTCCATTCCTTGTTATATGGGAGCACCTAGCGGTGACAGCCGGAACAGAAACCTCCATTATCCCCTATCCATTGCGCTCAGTAAAATGAGCTTAAACTGACGCCTCATTATTTCAATGGTTTACAAAATTTTAAAAACTACTACTCTCCCATTTGGAAAACAGTACCCGACGAGTATGTGAACAATGCCATTCACAATGCAGCAGCCGCTTGTCTGTAGCGTAGCTTCCATCCAGAGTGGAACAACCTAGAATTATTAAGAGAATGGGATGCAGCCATGGATGGATATTTTATGTACTTGTGTCCCAAGTCCCTTCTTTATTAACTGCACACGGACAGGGCTCAGTCCCAGGTGGTGAGTTAACCGCTCTGGGTTGTTTGGTGTCATAGAGCTCAGGGTTAGACACATATCCCATACAGACTGGACATGTATTCCCAGAGTCTAGACATGTATTTCTAGACTCCACCATGGGTGGCTGGTATTACATCTACAGTGCCCACCATCCTGCCTAAGTGCCCTTGAGCAAAGCACTGAACTCCAAAACTGTGGCGTGGACTGTGTGTATGTGTAAATAGGAGGGATGTGCAAAAAGACACAAATTGTGTCTCGTGTACATTGCCAATAAAATAATCTTCTTCTTCTTTCCTAGAGTGTAGAAATGCATTCCCTAGAGTCTAGACATAGAGCTTAGACAAAACTAAGTTGAAAGTAGCGAGTACAGAGCTTGTGTTGTAACACTGGGAAGTCTGCCAGTTCTACTAACATGAGTTCAATTGGTGTTTTATATTTAAAAAATATATTGGCTGCAGAGACATTATATTAGCTGGTGAAATTGGTAGACTTGACAGTAGACTGAAATTGGTGAAATTGAAATGGCTGGCTGGCTGGTGTGTGCGTGTGTGTGCACATGTGTGTGTGTGTGTGTGTGTGTGTGTGTGTGCGCATGTGTGTGTGCGCAGTCTGACCTGTTTTAGTATAATGGCCTGTCTGTAGAACTTGTCTGCCATGTTGGCAGCCTGGTGGATTTTAGCTGGGATGGCAAAGCCCAGAGCAGCCAGCTGCCTGACCTCCTTCAGTAGAGTCACCAGCCGGTCGGAGTACTGGATCTTCAGCTGCCGATTCTCATGGTCCAACTCCATCACTCTGTTACTGGCCTGGAGACTACAGGAAATATCACTATGTTACTCTGTGTGTGTGCGTGTGCGTGTGTGCGTGTGCGTGTGCGTGTGCGTGTGTGTGTGTGTGTGTGTGTGTGCGTGTGTGTGTGCGTGTCTGACCTGAAGCCAGACTTGGGGTCTGCCAGTCCAGCCAGTACGTCTCTGGACCAGCCTTCAAACTCTTCCTGTTCGAAGCTTCTCAGGGTCTCCAGCAGCTCGTCAGAGTACCTCAAGAAGACGCCGACTGCCGAGAGGTCAGCTAGTATAACCTCAGCTAAACGAACACAGTCCTCCACCTGTGCACAATAACAACAACACACAGAGGGGTCAGCTAGTATAACCTCAGCTAAACGAACACAGTCCTCCACCTGTGCACAATAACAACAACAACAACACACAGAGAGGTCAGCTAGTATAACCTCAGCTAAACGAACACAGTCCTCCACCTGGACACAATAACAACAACAACACACAGAGAGGTCAGCTAGTATAACCTCAGGGCCCCGTTCCCCGTACCTGGCTAACCGAGTTAGCCGGATAATATCCAGCATAGCCTGACTTAAGCCAGACCTTTCCATTCCCCGACGCTCGATTGTCTAAATCACTATGACAACAGATCAAACAGTTTGAGCCTGGTCGAGAGCAGGGTTAAGTTCAGTTAGCTGGATGAACCATGGCCACGCCCCCCGCAAAGAAATGCCAGCTCGCTTCCTGAAATTATTCTCACAGTCTAGATCTGCATTATACCATTCTGAATTATGTTCTTGTGCTTCGTTTGAAATGTAAAATAATATGTCTGCAGTAACGCTGATAATAAATCATATTTGAATTTACTTTGTCCTATATAATGCATGTCATATTTATACGGATACGCGCTCGCGAGTCGCGACACACAGTTATTTTAATAACGGACTAAACGGATCATTGCAAATGTGAATCCCGCTGGGATATTTTTAATGAATGAAACCTATCGGGTGTTTGGCTCTGATTAGTTTAATATTCTTCGCTGTGTATTTGCTTAACGGAGCACCCGGATGCGTTTCATTCAAGCTGAAGCGTCTATGCGCGGATTGTGGATATGAATTATGAGGAATCTGAATCTGTGGAATATTTAATTGTATCACTGTGATAGTGTCACACGTTATTGTGATATTGTAACTGGGATTAAAATATATGAGGAGATGCGCTGTTTGATGGATTTGATGACGTGACGTGACTTGATAAATTGAATGAGCCTTTGACGTTTTTGATGAATGAATTTCGAGAAAATGCATTTATCTTTTCAAGCACTGTTATCTGATGATGAACATGAGGTGTCACTGGTATAAACCAAATGGTAATCAATCCAATGCATGTATGGATTAGGTCCGAAACAGATTAAAACCTGATTAATAGTGTAACTGCAAGCCTCCCTCCAAGCCTCTCTTTGGAAACCATGTATTTATATAGTACATAATACCTAAGCACATACAGATATCCTCATGATATAATTCGTATCAATTAGATATACTATTTGGGCTTGTTTTTATCGTTATTCTGAAAGAGCTGAACTAATTATTTTCGCTAGCAAGATCTCATTTGATTATTCATTCCATAAGCCTATACTGCCAGCAGGCACGCCCATTCTGCAATCTGTTAATAAAGTTTTAAATCAATCAATCAATCAATCAATGCCGTTAGAAGATCAGGATTTCTGCTATCGACACTTGCGGTCTTTTCAGCTGAGGCGGGCGCGCGCAATTATCCTGAGTCTCAAGTCTGGTTCAAATGAACGAGACTGAATCAGCGTTCGAGGAACAGGAAAATCCCGGATTCAAACATCGGGTTAATTGAATCTGGATAATGAGACTCTTGATCGACTTAGTTGAACCAGGTACGGGGAATAGGGCCCAGCTAAACTAACACAGTGCTCCACCTGTACACAATAACAACAACACACAGAGAGGTCAGCTAGTATAACCTCAGCTAAACGAACAGTCCTCCACCTGTGCACAATAACAACTAGGGCTGTCAGTTTATCACGTTAATTATATGAATTAATTACACTGCAAATTATCGCGTTATGAAAATTAACTCAAAATCAATTTAAAAAAAAAAAGGAAAAAAAGTTATAATTTTTTTTTCTCTCATTCATTCCATAAGAACGTAGAATAAACATTTACAGACTTTTTTTTTTCTTAAATGGCCATTTGCATGTTCTTGGTATCTGATTCTAGGGACATCTATGGATCTCAGGGAATGTATTCCCAGTGTCCGAAATACTGTGTCTGTTACTAGGCTTGAATAAATTGTAATGAACCAAATGAGAATATCACTAAAATTTTATTTTAATTTTTTTTTATCTTTGACTGAATAACATCATGCAAAAATTTACGAGACCTAAAAAATCTAAGCAAATGAATAAATGTAAGATGATTAAACAGAAGGTTTTGTAGATACAGTACTGAATTCTGCCATCTGGACACAATTTGAAATACGATTATAGAATATAGAATATCAGGTCTAAAATGGTTATGCGATTAAAATGTGATTAATTAGATTAATTAATTACAAATCCTGTAATTAATTAGATTTAAAATGTTTATCGCCTGACAGCACTAATAACAACAACACAGAGAGGTCAGCTAGTATAACCTCAGCTAAACGAACACACAGACACACACGTTAGACTAGGGCTGTGCAATATGGACAAAATCTTCTATCACAATATGGGAAATTCCATATCTCAATAACGATATAAATCACGATATAGTATGTTTTCTGTAAATTCAATAAAACATTTGTCTACAAAATAAACACATACTTCACTCGCCACCAATGTGGAGACGCTGGGCTTGCCTGTTCGAGCCCAGCGCTCCACATTGTTTTCAGTTTAGCTGGTCGTCCGCAGTAATACACATTGGCCGTATTAGGGGGTGGGAAACTGAAGGGTGGGGATCGGGCGTTGTGGACAGCGACTCCTACAGGTCGGTTGGTGCGCCTGCGCAGTAGAATCAGGAAGTGTCGGGGGCAGCGTGAGCCTCCCACGCGTTACTCCTCGCCACTGAGAGATCGAGCTGCGCAGGTGAAAAGATGCGACTGCTGTTACCTCAAGTACCGGAGGGGACTTGTGCTATGTATGACTTAGTCCACATTGCAGCCGGCTTGTGGGAGGCAAGAAACAGCGTTCGTGACAGGGGAGGGTTGAATTGGATGATACGAAATTGGGATGGGAGAAAAATATAGAAATGGGAGAAAAAGTGGATAAAAAAAAAACAAATACAATATAAACACACACACAGACACACACATCCCAGCAGACCTTGTGTATGAGTTGTCGGACCCAGATGATGTTGTTGACGACCTCGGGCAGGTTCCTGCCAGCCAGCGGTCCGTTCTTCTCTCCCGGCGCACCGTGGCATCGACTCTCAAAGTCATCCCTCAGGCCTGTGGAGGCAGAAGGCTCAACTAGTACTTTGACTTTAAACAGACAACACAACAACCCTGCCTCTACGTCACCCCCCCCCCCAGGCCTGTGGAGGCAGGAGACTGTCATCTAGAACCATCCCCCAGGCCTGTGGAGGCAGGAGACTGTCATCTAGAACCATCCCCCAGGCCTGTGGAGGCAGGAGACTGTCATCTAGAACCATCCCCCAGGCCTGTGGAGGCAGGAGACTGTCATCTAGAACCATCCCCCAGGCCTGTGGAGGCAGGAGACTGTCATCTAGAACCATCCCCCAGGCCTGTGGAGGCAGGAGACTGTCATCTAGAACCATCCCCCAGGCCTGTGGAGGCAGGAGACTGTCATCTAGAACCATCCCCCAGGCCTGTGGAGGCAGGAGACTGTCATCTAGAACCATCCCCCAGGCCTGTGGAGGCAGGAGACTGTCATCTAGAACCATCGCCCAGGCCTGTGGAGGCAGGAGACTGTCATCTAGAACCATCCCCCAGGCCTGTGGAGGCAGGAGACTGTCATCTAGAACCATCCCCCAG
Organism: Notolepis coatsorum; assembly: GCF_963971535.1. Taxonomy (NCBI): domain Eukaryota; kingdom Metazoa; phylum Chordata; class Actinopteri; order Aulopiformes; family Paralepididae; genus Notolepis; species Notolepis coatsorum. The sequence goes on from NC_140165.1 coordinate 107,173,752, forward strand.
GCCTGTGGAGGCAGGAGACTGTCATCTAGAACCATCCCCCAGGCCTGTGGAGGCAGGAGACTGTCATCTAGAACCCAGTCTAAAGGCCCTCACATAGTCGGGTGGAACGTATGCGGACCGGACTCAACGCGCTGCATGTCGCAGTCGTTTGAGCCTTCATAGTCGAGCGTACCACCGCGTACCAATGTCCTACATGACTCGCGCCAGTTTACTACATTTCCCAAAACCTTTTCGCACCGTTTACACTTTCTGTCACGGCGTCGTCCACCGATGTCAAAATAAAGAGTCTAGGTGTTATCGCCGTTTCCAAGATTTCTAAATAAAACTTGGCAGTTTTACACGCTTCATTTAGAAAAGCCATTCAAACTTCTCGAGTTTCTTCAGATGATGAAATAACGATAACGATTAGAGATAGTAAAACAAAATTTAGCGTCAGCTACCTGCCAAGGTTTTACCGGACCAATCCTACCCATTTAATCATGATCCTGCCCTACTCTCACTTGGCACGGAGCGAGTGTTCAGAGTGAAATGCAGATCGGTGTCACATTAAATGCAGGTCGATGTCAACCAAAACGCCAAGCAGCCTTTTGTGTGACACCAAGTGAGCGACGTGGACGTCTGCGCGGTTAGAAAATTGGAGCTTCGCGATTGGAGTCCGCTTTGAGTATGCACGGACCTCCGCGGAGTCCGGTCCACCCAACTATTAGGGATGGGTACCTTTCACATTTGAACCGATACCGGTACCGGTACCTGTGAATCGATACCGGTACCCAACGGTACCTTTTTTCTGTACTTTAGTCTCAAGAAATTTAATTTACCTACCTCAGTCGTAAAAAAAAATAATCCAAACTTCAAATAACTACAATTTCGACAGTTTTCGGCTTGTCATTTCTCCGACTGCTTTGTTGTTGAATCAAGTCAAATCCTAGGTAAGCATATATTGTGCGTGTGAACGTTGACATGAAAAGAAAAAAGTAAAAAAAACAAAAAAAAAACGGTATCTCACTTGCTTCGATACTCGGTAGTACCGACGTGTTTCGGTTCGGTGCCTCAAAAGTACCGAATTCGGTACCCATCCCTACCGACTATGGGAGGGCCTTAACCCTGACCCTAAGGCATTCCTCAGGCCTGTGGAGGTAGGACTGAACCTGGGCCGACTGACCCTAACTTCTCTAGCTATGAACCTCCACAAACTGTTTTTACAGTTTACAGAACATAACAACCTCCTAGACCCAAATCAGTCGGGCTTCAAGACCGGTCACACGCACAGAAACTCCCCTCATAGTAGTCACTGAGGCTCTTCACTTAGCAAGTGTCTGTCCTGTCAGCAGCCTTCAACAGAGCCAACCATCAGATCCTCCTCACATCCCTTGCAGGAATGGGTTGTAGGTTCTGCACTGGCATGGCTATCATCTTACCTTGACGACCACTCCTGCCAAGTATCATGGAAAGGCACGCCCCCTACAGATGGGTGTCCCCCAGGGCTCGGTCCTTGGACCCCTCCTCTTCTCCCTCTACACCAAATCTCTGGGTAACATTATCACTTCTCATGCCTTCTTATACCACTGCTATGCTGATGACACTCAACTCTTCCTCTCCTTTCCTCCCTCAGATACCCATGTCTCTGAGAAGATCTCGGCCTGCATGTCCGACATTACCACCTGGATGATGACCAACCACCTCAAACTGAACCTAAGCAAAAACGGAGCTACTTCACTTGCCGGCTGAATCCTCCCCACTGACCAACATTTCAATCAGAGTGGAGAACATAGCCGTGGCTCTGTCTTACCGACCGCCAAGGACCTAGGTGTGGTTCTTGATGACCGGCTGGACTTCTCTGCTCACATTGCCTCAACAACCAGAACCTGAGCAAAGTGAGAAGGTTCTTGACCTGGCATTCCGTGCAACAAGGAGAGCGGCTCCCTCCTACGTTTGGTCAATGGTCTCTAACGCCACACACTACAAGACCCCTACGCTCTGCATCTTCTGGCAGCCTGAGACCCACTCCTATTTGGGCTCCTGGGGGGGTCATTGAAACGAAGCAGGCTATTCTTGCCAACAACTAAAATGGAGGATGGAGGCAAATGATAGAAAGGCAAAAGAAAAAGCAGTGTGGGGCGGCTACGTGGCGTAGTGGGCAAGGCGCTCGCCACGAATGCGGAGACGCTGGGCTCGCCTGTTCGAGCCCAGCGCTCCACATTGCTTTCAGTTTAGCTGGTCGTTCATACTAATACACATTGGCCGTATTAGGGGGTGGGAAACTGATGGGTGGGGATCGGGCGTTGTGGACAGCGACTCCTACAGGTCGGTTGGTGCGCCTGCGCAGTAGAATCAGGAAGTGTCGGGGGCAGCGTGAGCCTCCCACGCGTTACTCCTCGCCACTGAGAGATCGAGCTGCGCAGGTGAAAAGATGCGACTGCTGTTACCTCAAGTACCGGAGGGGACTTGTGCTATGTATGACTTAGTCCACATTGCAGCCGGCTTGTGGGAGGCAAGAAACAGCGTTCGTGACAGGGGAGGGTTGAATTGGATGATACGAAATTGGGATGGGAGAAAATATAGAAAATGGGAGAAAAAGTGAAAAATAAAAAAAAAAAAAAAAAAAAAAAGCAGTGTGATGTGTCACATAGGCTTGTACCCTTGTTGTAGTCCAGCAGGCGGGCTAGCAAAGTCTCTCTCTCTCCCTGCAGCTCCTTACTGACGCTTGACCGCCTGATCAGCTCTCTGTGTTTCTGGAACACCTGCAGAAGCTAACATACACACACAAACACACACATATTTTATTCATAGTGGTAAGATCCAGAGATGACTCCAGCATACTGTGTTTAGCTTCAAATCCTCTTTATTGAGTTTCATCATCGTTTCAGTCTTCATGCATTTGACCTGAGAAGCTTTGCAGTCTTCTCCCTGCAGCAACCCCTCCTTCTCTCACACAGCTCAGTGTCAGTCCCAAGAAAATCAGGTGTCTGTGTGTCTGTCTGTCTGTCTGTCTGTCTGTCTGTCTGTCTGTCTACCTGCTGAGGATGTCAGTCAGTCAGTCTGCCAGTCTACCTGCTGAGGGTTGTCCTGGACATCAGAGATGCAGCTCTTCAGGCGTCCAGCCGCCTCCTGCTCTGATGGAGTCAATAGACGCTCAAACTGGGCGAGTGCTGCTCTCCACAGAGGCTGAAACATCAGAACATAAAGAGGCTATAATAACCATCCATACAGTGGGTAAAATAACAGGGGATGCCAAAAAATTTATTAAATATTTTTATTATTATTATTATTTTTTTTCTTTTTTTAAGTCAAGCAGTCATCATGTACACTACAGTATGGCTCGGCGGCCAGTCAAACTTTCTTTTTATTTATTTAACAGATTGCAGAATGGGTACAATACAGTACGGCTCAATACACACAATTGTATAAGGGGATGCAGACCAGAGAAAGACGTTTGTCTTGTTTACATCAGGGTCATTAATACTGCTGGAGCATTGGTTCATTTTTGGTCCGATTTTTCCTTGCACGATTTTGCGCGCCGCGTCGGAGCAAATTCGAGACACATATTCGGTTGCAAAAAGGTGTCCTACGGTCTCCTCTATGGCCGTGAATATTTTCACGCGGATCGGAATCACGATCACAAAAACTCTGCGAGTTTATTCCACGCTTTCGGCTTTCCTTTTTTTTTTTTTTTTAATTTCCTTTTTTTTTGTTTATCGCTTTTTTTCTTCTTTTTTTTCTGGTCAAGCATGACCGACAGAAACAGGTTGAATGGGATATAGATCGGGGGAAGACACTCTGAGAAAATACGGCGAGTCCGGGAGTCGAACTCGTGTACCCCAGATCCGTGATGCGCACGGTTGTCCCCGATGCCGAAATAGCGCCGAGATACGCGGTGAGCTACTGGAGCTCCCTCGGCTTTCCTTTTCTAAGCATTTTCGGGGCTACATGTGAATGAGTAAAAGTTGCGGGACGCCCAGATGTTCCCACGATAGAAAGCTCGCGTGGAGCCCATAATAGGCTCACTTAATACAGCGTTTTTAAAATCACGCGACATTTTCAGGGTCGCGAGCCGACCTTTTCGATGATGGAAGTGATTTAGGAAAAGCTTCGGCACGCCGAGAGGTACCCGTGGATTTAATCTCGCGAGGATCGGGGCAATATTCGGCCCGTGGGAGCAGTCACGGGTTAATAAAATTTTAGTTTTAGTTTAGTTGTGGTGAGGTTTTAAGCTCTGAGGGGTTTCTTACCTCACCTGTCCTGCACATCCACTTATTATGCATTTTAATGTATGTGAATAAAAAATTAAGAAAATAATTTGAATAACTAATAATAATAACTAGAAGGGCATTCAGATATATGCTACACCTGCACACTGGCGCTGCTGTCCAGGCTAGAAAATGTATTATCCTACACTTCATTCCTGCCATGACTGGAGCGAGACGCTCCTCTGTCTGCACATGTCCTTCAGTGGCGGAATCGCTGCTCACTTTAACCACTGCATGTTTGAACCGTAACGGCACACCTGATCATTTGCCACGTTCAATTCTACTTCTACAGCCATGACTGGTGACTTACATTGTCACATGTATTGGTATTTCACTTCTAAAGCGATTAAAAACCTGGCTTGCCTAGTACAGCCGTTTCTCAAAATCCGTTTTTTGTGAGGGTGATGTCACCTGTACCTGTGATGCCATCAGGTATAAAGTGCAGCTGCTACATCGACAGTAAACTAGATGTTTGATGTTTGACATTTTTTTTTTTTTTTTTACTTTTTTTTTTTAGCGTTTATCGCTTTTTCTGGTCAAGCATGACCGGCAGAAACAGGTTGAAATGGGATGTAGAGTAGGGGAAGACATTCTGAGAAATGACGGCGGGTCCGGGAATCGAACTCGTGTCCCCCAGATCCGTGACGAGCCCGGTTTTCCCCGACGCAGAAATAGCGCCGAGATATGCGGTGAGCTACGGGAGCTCCCCTGATGTTTGACTTTTTATATCCAAATGAGCTTTATTCTATAGTGTTCACAGGTCTGAAACAGAAAACATGTGAGCTTTATTCTATAGTGTTCACAGGTCTGAAACAGAAAACATATTAGCTTTATTCTATAGTTTTCTCAGGTTTGAAACAGAAAACATATTAGCTTTATTCTATAGTGTTCTCAGGTCTGAAACAGAAAACATGTGAGCTTTATTCTATAGTGTTCTCAGGTTTGAAACAGAAAACATGTGAGCTTTATTCTATAGTGTTCTCAGGTCTGAAACAGAAAACATGTGAGCTTTATTCTATAGTGTTCTCAGGTCTGAAACAGAAAACATATTAGCTTTATTCTATAGTGTTCTCAGGTTTGAAACAGAAAACATATTAGCTTTATTCTATAGTGTTCTCAGGTCTGAAACAGAAAACATGTGAGCTTTATTCTATAGTGTTCTCAGGTTTGAAACAGAAAACATGTGAGCTTTATTCTATAGTGTTCTCAGGTCTGAAACAGAAAACACGTGAGCTTTATTCTATAGTGTTCACAGGTTTGAAACAGAAAACATGTGAGCTTTATTCTATAGTGTTCTCAGGTCTGAAACAGAAAACATGTGAGCTTTATTCTATAGTGTTCTCAGGTCTGAAACAGAAAACACGTGAGCTTTATTCTATAGTGTTCTCAGGTTTGAAACAGAAAACATGTGAGCTTTATTCTATAGTGTTCTCAGGTTTGAAACAGAAAACATGTGAGCTTTATTCTATAGTGTTCTCAGGTTTGAAACAGAAAACATATTAGCTTTATTCAGCTATTCACATAGCCGTAAGGCTATGTGGAAAGTTTCATCCACCATAGCCTTTTAGTTGGCGAGCTATGCTGAGCACACACGCACACACAGACCAGACCAAAATTATAATACTCTGGGATAATTATTAATTGTAACAATGGCTATAGGAGTCTCTCTCCCATATACAGTATATATATATATATATATATATATATATATATATATATAGATAATATATACTGTATATATATATACACACATGCACACACACACGCAGCCTGTGACCCTGTCCTACCTCTGTGTAGGGGTTGTAGAGGAGTGGGTTGAGGCCAGAGAAGGGTTGGAACACACGGCTTGGAGTCAGAGCCTGTTGGTTTCCAGCAGGCAGCAGCCTCTGCAGCTTCTCATGGACTGTACGCACAGTCATAATCTGACACACAAACATAGTAACTAACTGTAAATGTCACATTGTCACATTCTAGATTACCAGGTGACTTGCTGCTTCACATTCTAGGATCCATGAGTCTAGTTATTCTAGTTATAGGATCCATGAGTCTAGTTCGAGCATCTATTAGTCTAGTTATTCTAGTTCTAGGATCCATGAGTTTAGTCATTCTAGTTCTGGGATCCATGAGTCTAGTTATTCTAGTTCTAGGATCCATTAGTCTAGTTCTAGGACCCATGCGTTTAGGTCTAGGATCCATGATGAGTCTAGTTATTCTTTCTTATAACTCTTTTGGTAATTTTAACTTTTACATAAACATCATACAGTTCACATTAATAATATGACAACCAGCACCACAGGACAGACAGGACAAACAGGACTCACAGGACAAGACAGTGTTGTATGGTGGGGGTGGGGGGGGAGCTGTATTTGCTCTTGGTATGTCAGGTCTGTTTTGATCGTGTCATGGCAGTCTTTAACCGTCTGACGGCTCATATGTTGTCCATTTCGACCAGCGTCTGTCGTATGTCTCGGCCTTCATTCTCAGCAGGAATGTCATTTTTTCCATTTAGCTTATCTCTTCCACTATTCCCCTCCATGTCTCTTTGTCTGGAGCGGCATCTTTGAGCCAGCTCCTTGTGATGGCCTTCTTACCAGCTATTGTCATGATTTTGAACAGGTACAAGTCTTCATTATGTATAGTCTCCTCTGTGATCAAACCCAGGTATATCAACTGGGGTTCCATGGGGAATTCGTAGCTAAGGATTCTGTACATTTCCTGTGTAATACTCTCCCAAAATGGTTGCACTTTATCACATAACCAGAATATGTGAGAGTGGTTGGCATTCATCTGTCCACATTGTCTCCAGCAGGGTTGTTGCCCTTTTAATTGTTTACTCTTAATTTGCGGTGTGATAAAGAATCTCATCACATTTTTCCAACCGAATTCTCTCCATCCTCTAGAACTAGTGGATGTGTGTTGTGGCTCACATATAGAATGCCAATCATCCTCTGTCAAGATTATACTCAGTTTGCTTTCCCATTTCTTCTTCACATTGTATGAATTACAGTTGTTGCGAGCTTGTAAACCTTCACTGGAGTTCGCGTATACGCTATCTCCATCATTCCCACCACCCCGTTACCACCTACTGATATCATATCCTTGATTTCTGTATCATAGAAGTGTCACAGCTGTAGATATCTAAACAAATTGTCATTTCCCAAGTAAAATTTTCTCTTAAATTGCTCAAAAGACATGAAGTTATGGTTCTCTAAAAGTGTACATATGGCTGTTATACCTCTATCTCTCCACCCGTCAAAAGTGGCGTCCAGTGATCCCGGGCCAAAACCGGGGGTCTGGGAAGGCCAAATCAGAAGTCTACCGTCTTCTTTTGATTTGTATTTCCTGACCACCTCATTCCAAACCACCAGTGTGTGGTCCACTATTGAATTATTTCCCTGTTGTGTTGCGTGTTCTTTCCCCCCCAATCTGGCCTGAGGTTGGACACGTCCTAGGTGTGTCTCTATGTCCTTCCACCTGGCCCTGTATGCTCTTGAGCTCCAGTAAACTCATCCCAATTGAGTCATTATGCCAATTCCGCCCCTCCCCTACCTGGTCGTTGTGTGCATGTTCCCCCTACTGGTCAGTACAAGGGAACCCTGAAGTCTACCACATGCTTCCTCCGACACATGCAGAGACAGCCAGTGGCTCTCTTTTCACCTGGCAGCGAGGACTCTCATTGGTGAAGTGTAACGCGTGGGAGGTCACGCTGCCTTTACCACTTCCTGCCTTTCGCTGAGCAGGCGCCCAGACCTGACCTGTAGGCGTCGCTGTCCACAACACCAGATTACCACCCACGACTTCGCTCCCGCTAACTCAGCCAAACGAGTTAGTATGACGATCGGCCCAAGCTGCAGGCAATGCCGACTCCGGGAGTCGAGACTGCAGCCTCTTGCATTGATGACGAGCGCAATCTCCGCTGCGCCACCCGACCGCCCTTCATGCTCTATTTTTTACATGTGTGTTTCTTGTAGGAAGATCACTTGTGTCTTCTCTCTTTTGATTTGTCATAATTCTACTTCTCTTAACTGGGTTGCTAAGCTTCGGTGTCGGGTCCTTTTGTCGTCTCGTTTTCAGAATTATTTAATGTTTTTTTCGGTCCTTCCCTTTCTTTCTCCCACTCATCTACCTTTCTGTCTTGGTTGAATGTTTTCTTTGAATTCTTAAGTGTTTGAAATTCACTTGGCCCGGGAGCTCGGCTTCTTGTGCGTCTGTGCCCTCTGCTGGCATACCGGAAGTCCCGAGTCTAGTTATTCTAGTTCTAGGATCCATGAGTATACTGTAGGTCTAGCATCCATGAGTCTAGTTCTAGGATCCATGAGTATATGTCTAGGATCCATGAGTCTAGTTTGAGGATCCAGTCTAGTTCTAGGATCAATACATTTAATTATAGGATCCATGAGTATACAGTAGGTCTAGGGTCCACAAGTCTAGGACTAGGATCCAGTCTAGGTATAGGATCAAGTCTAGTTCTAGGATCCATAACTCCATACCTAATTTATGTGCACTCATTTAATGTCAGCTTAATTTCAGTGTGAGAGTCTGTAGGCCTACTGCTGCTGTCATGTATGGTGAATGAATGAATGAAAACCTTATTTAACAGATCAATACACACAATTGTTAATACTTTGTATGCCACGCCCGAGATATCTCGGGTTTACGCCCCGACCGTTGAATGCCCATCACGAGATTTCTCTGTTTTTTTTTATATTATTAGCGATCTGAAATCATATTGCATCAAGCGAGCCTACCGTTGGATATCCAGGCACCGCCGGCGCTCAGATGTGAAAAAAGCACCCCCTATCGTCTCCCAGATGGTAAATCACCCTTTTGGATTGGACTCAATGAAAGTGAATGGGAGAACGGATTTCTGACTCCACATTTTACTTCTCACTGATGTAACCGGGGTCTACCAGAGTTCATTCTGGAACCTTGGTGCCACGGCGAATATGTGTTCTACTGTACACACGATGGATCAATACAATTATCGATTTTTTTGAATGGTGATCAGGAATTGGAATATACCATTTGGATACCATCTGATGTCAGGTAAGGAATCTATGTTATCAGTCTTAGGATAATCAGACTCGTTTTCACGGAGATATAAGCGTTTCCACTATATGTGATATTGCTGTTTCACTGTAAAAGCCATCAGGAAATAAGAGCAGCTATTATCAGCGCGCGGCACGAGCGTGCGTGCGCACACATATACTATCGATCATCTAGCGTTTATTTGAAAACGATTAATAAATAGGCCGACAAATGACAACGTTCTGGAATATTCCAGTAAAAGACGATTATCATCATAGGGTTGTTTTTTTTCTCGCGAAAACGAGTGATTTTCAAAATGCTATCAAACGGAAATGAAGCGATAAAAAAACAATCTGCCTTGACAATGTTGACTGGAAAATGAGTCTTTGATAAGCCACGGGCAGATTAGACACATAGCCATAATTTAAAACATAGATTAGGCGATATTAACGTTAACATTGAAGTGGTGCTGGGCATTCAAGGGGGTAATAAGGAATTAAGCTTGGGCAGTGAAAGTGTTAAGGGGATGCAGACCAGAGAAAGATTTTTGTCTTGTTTACATCAGGGTCCCCCCATTTTCAATTCATAGTGACATTTATGACATACCGAACATACATGACATTTATGACATAGGGACATACATGACATACAGGTATATAGTACTGTTACATTTGTGACATATACGATATGCAAAAATACAGTACTGTTACCCAGAGATCCTGACATAAAATATATACATATGATGGGGAGGAGACTGTACATTAGGAGGGGGTGGGTGGGTGGGAGAAAATCTATACATACGGTGGGGAGGAGACTGTCCATTAGGAGGGGATGGGTGGGGTCATGGTCATGCTAGTTTCTCTCCTCTCCTCTGCTCAGGCGAAGTGAAGATAATGTCACTCCAGTTGACGGCAACTTACTTTACGTTACTGTGAGTGCAATAAAACCTTCCCAACAAGAGTGATGCAACATTGTCTACAGTATGGTTAACTCATTCACGGCCAACCACGACTATAGTCGGGTTATCTCGCCAACCATTGAGCGCCAAAACCTGAGTATGGTCGGGTTTTCGATCATTTATCGTTTTTTTCTTTTATTCGATTTTAATATCCTATACACTCTCACGGACCTCGGTGTTACCATTGGAACTCATTCTGAGACCCAGAGAGTGCAATACTGGCCGAATCCTGCTAGGTGGCAGTATCGCCTACCCTACCCAACTAAACCTTATTTCACACTCTGTGTTACATTGTATATGGTCCGGGCGGAGAATTTAGACCAAGCCAAGTGAATCGCTTCATCCGAGCACTTTGAAGCGCGTTCAGCACACTTCATGCATATTTTGTGCCAGTTCATTTCAATACTGGAAATCGCGATCAGACAATTGGAATATTCTTTTTGGGATACCTTCTAGTAAAGGTAAGGAATATATGACATACTTTGATCCAACAATGATTTCACATCGATCGCAACGATCATATGTCACGTACTTCAAAACGTATGCCGTTGCTGACGATCAGAGCATACAAAAACGACCCCCCCCCCCCCTTTGATGCATTCATGATGAAACATAATACCCATTATATACCTTTGATTTGGAAATAGTAGCATGTCCAGACGAGCAACGCGAACGCCTTTAGCAAAATTCACATAGCGCTCCATAACGCAGCTTCCAGGAATTAGCCAGGATCACTCTGAAACTATACAATATTCACCACGGGATAACACGCGAACGTTTACATGTTGGACGAGAGATAGTGACTGTCAAATGAGCCATAGTATTGTCTCCATAGCTATAATATAGAATATAGATATAGCTCTGCAAACATCGTGATGCACAGTGGAAATCCCTATTAATCCCTTTTAAAGCGTGGCCCCCCTTGACTACAAGGATGGATAAAATGGCTGGCGCTGAAAGTGTTAAACGCTGCTCTACGGTTAGCACTAAGTTAGTCTCCGTTTCTACAGTATGGTTAAACGCTGCTCTACTGTTAGCACTAAGTTAGTCTCCGTTTCTACAGTATGGTTAAACGCTGCTCTACTGTTAGCACTAAGTTAGCCTCCGTTTCTACAGTATGGTTAAACGCTGCTCTACTGTTAGCACTAAGTTAGTCTCCGTTTCTACAGTATGGTAAAACGCTGCTCTACTGTTAGCACTTAGTTAGCCTCTGTTTCTACAGTATGGTTAAACGCTGCTCTACTGTTAGCACTAAGTTAGCCTCCGTTTCTACAGTATGGTTAAACGCTGCTCTACTGTTAGCACTAAGTTAGCCTCCGTTTCTACAGTATGGTTAAATGCTGCTCTACTGTTAGCACTAAGTTAGCCTCCGTTTCTACAGTATGGTTAAACGCTGCTCTACTGTTAGCACTAAGTTAGCCTCCGTTTCTACATTATGGTTAAACGCTGCTCTACTGTTAGCACTAAGTTAGTCTCCGTTTTCTACAGTATGGTTAAACGCTGCTCTACTGTTAGCACTAAGTTAGCCTCCGTTTCTACAGTATGGTTAAACGCTGCTCTACTGTTAGCACTAAGTTAGTCTCCGTTTCTACAGTATGGTAAAACGCTGCTCTACTGTTAGCACTTAGTTAGCCTCTGTTTCTACAGTATGGTTAAACGCTGCTCTACTGTTAGCACTAAGTTAGCCTCCGTTTCTACAGTATGGTTAAACGCTGCTCTACTGTTAGCACTAAGTTAGCCTCCGTTTCTACAGTATGGTTAAATGCTGCTCTACTGTTAGCACTAAGTTAGCCTCCGTTTCTACAGTATGGTTAAACGCTGCTCTACTGTTAGCACTAAGTTAGCCTCCGTTTCTACATTATGGTTAAACGCTGCTCTACTGTTAGCACTAAGTTAGTCTCCGTTTTCTACAGTATGGTTAAACGCTGCTCTACTGTTAGCACTAAGTTAGCCTCCGTTTCTACAGTATGGTTAAATGCTGCTCTACTGTTAGCACTAAGTTAGCCTCTGTTTCTACAGTATGGTTAAACGCTGCTCTACTGTTAGCACTAAGTTAGCCTCCGTTTCTACAGTATGGTTAAACGCTGCTCTACTGTTAGCACTAAGTTAGCCTCCGTTTCTACAGTATGGTTAAATGCTGCTCTACTGTTAGCACTAAGTTAGCCTCTGTTTCTACAGTATGGTTAAATGCTGCTCTACTGTTAGCACTAAGTTAGCCTCCGTTTCTACAGTATGGTTAAATGCTGCTCTACTGTTAGCACTAAGTTAGCCTCTGTTTCTACAGTATGGTTAAACGCTGCTCTACTGTTAGCACTAAGTTAGCCTCCGTTTCTACAGTATGGTTAAACGCTGCTCTACTGTTAGCACTAAGTTAGCCTCCGTTTCTACAGTATGGTTAAACGCTGCTCTACTGTTAGCACTAAGTTAGCCTCCGTTTCTACATTATGGTTAAACGCTGCTCTACTGTTAGCACTAAGTTAGCCTCCGTTTCTACATTATGGTTAAACGCTGCTCTACTGTTAGCACTAAGTTAGCCTCCGTTTCTACAGTATGGTTAAACGCTGCTCTACTGTTAGCACTAAGTTAGCCTCCGTTTCTACATTATGGTTAAACGCTGCTCTACTGTTAGCACTAAGTTAGCCTCCGTTTCTACATTATGGTTAAACGCTGCTCTACTGTTAGCACTAAGTTAGCCTCCGTTTCTACATTATGGTTAAACGCTGCTCTACTGTTAGCACTAAGTTAGCCTCCGTTTCTACATTATGGTTAAACGCTGCTCTACTATTGGCACTAAGTTAGCCTCCGTTTCTACATTATGGTTAAACGCTGCTCTACTGTTAGCACTAGGTTAGCCTCCGTTTCTACAGTATGGTTAAACGCTGCTCTACTGTTAGCACTAAGTTAGCCTCCGTTTCTACAGTATGGTTAAACGCTGCTCTACTGTTAGCACTAAGTTAGCCTCCGTTTCTACATTATGGTTAAACGCTGCTCTACTGTTAGCACTAGGTTAGCCTCCGTTTCCATCAAGAAGGACCTTTTATTGGATTTAACCATATCACCATGAGATCGACCACTTTATTCAACAAGGAAGATGGACTTCACTTAATGAAGGGAAACACTGTCTAGGGTTCTGACGGGTTCTGAAGGCTGGGGGTCCAGGCACCAGATAGGTGCAGTAATGATGTACCTGATAAAATGCCCAATAAGTGTAGTTGATTACAAACTGTGTCCTCTCACCTCCTCCAACCTCTGAGCAAGGCAGTGCAGGGTTTGGGGCCGATGCTTTTCTCCCTTCCAGGGATGAGGGGTGTATCTTTTCCACAACTGTCCGGTCAGGTGCTCGCAGGCCGCCACCCACTGCTCACAGATGGCCACACCCACTTTCAGGTTCTCTCTAATGGAGACAAAGGGCTCCTCGAAGATTCGGACACCGCTCAGCTTCCTCTGAATAAACCTGGCCAGAGTTCCACCTGACACACGCACGCACACACACACAATGAACAAACATGCAAACATAATCAGAAATATGTGACTTTTATTATAAGCACCTTATAGCCTTGCTCTACCCATTGAGCTCCCCATACCAGCCTTGCTCTACCCATTGAGCTCCCCATACCAGCCTTGCTCTACCCATTGAGCTCCCCATACCAGCCTTGCTCTACCCATTGAGCTCCCCATACCAGCCTTGCTCTACCCATTGAGCTCCCCATACCAGTGAATTTCATTGAGCTCCCCATACCAGTGAATTTCATTGAGCTCCCAATACCAGTGAATTTCATTGAGCTCCCCATACCAGTGAATTTCATTGAGCTCCCCATACCAGTGAATTTCATTGAGCTACGCATACCAGTAAACTACATTGAGCTCCTCATACCAGTGGACTACATCTGAACATACATTTACATTCACATTTAGTCATTTAGCTGACGCTTTTATACAAAGCGACTTACAAGTTCTGTACGACAAGTCATCAGGAAGGGTACAACTCTATCAGCTGAGTAACAATGTTCATCAAAGTGTTGCGTGCTACAGTGTAGATTAGTTTATTAGGACAAGTGCATGACAGTAAGGTTAGTTAGGGTTAGATATATTTTTTTGTTTGTTATTATTTCAGATAATGGTTGAAGAAGTCGACGGCGAAAGATTGGACGGGTTTCGGCTGTCCTAACTGGGGTAGGTAGTTCATTCCACCATTGTGGGGCAAGGACTGAGAATAGGCGACTTCTCAGGGGCGGCTACGTGGCGTAGTGGGCAAGGCGCTCGCCACGAATGCGGAGACGCTGGGCTCGCCTGTTCGAGCCCAGCGCTCCACATTGCTTTCAGTTTAGCTGGTCGTTCATACTAATACACATTGGCCGTATTAGGGGGTGGGAAACTGATGGGTGGGGATCGGGCGTTGTGGACAGCGACTCCTACAGGCCGGTTGGTGCGCCTGCGCAGTAGAATCAGGAAGTGTCGGGGGCAGCGTGAGCCTCCCACGCGTTACTCCTCGCCACTGAGAGATCGAGCTGCGCAGGTGAAAAGATGCGACTGCTGTTACCTCAAGTACCGGAGGGGACTTGTGCTATGTATGACTTAGTCCACATTGCAGCCGGCTTGTGGGAGGCAAGAAACAGCGTTCGTGACAGGGGAGGGTTGAATTGGATGATACGAAATTGGGATGGGAGAAAATATAGAAAATGGGAGAAAAAAGTGGATAAAAAAAATAAAAATAGGCGACTTCTCTTTGATGACCCTCAGGTCTGAGGCGGCCAGAGGATGCAGAGCGTAGGGGTCTTGAGGGTGTGTAGTTAGAGACCATTGACCGGAGGTAGGCGGGAGCGTTTCCCTTTGCCGCAGGGTATGCCAGGTCGAGGGCCTTGAAGTGAATTCGTGCGGCAATGGGGAGCCAGTGCAGGTCCCTAAGAAGTGGGGTGACATGGGGCGACTTCGGTAGGTTTGAGATCAGGCGGGCCGCTGCGTTCTGAATGAGTTGAAGAGGCTTGGTGGCAGTGTCCCATTTCCTGTTAATGGGACAACAGCTAGCTTGTGTGGTACGTACGTGTGTGTGTGTGCATGTGTGTGCGTGTGTGCGTGTGCGTGCGTGCGTGTGTGTGTCTCTCTCTAACCCATGACGTCCATCAGGCGTAGCATGCGTGTCTGTGGGTAGGCCTCGTGGTCCGTCTGTCTCCAGACGTCGTCCAGAACGTCTCTGCTCTGCTCCACCAGCTCCACTGCCTCCCATAGAGACAGCCCGTCCAGACCCATGTACTCCTGCCACAGAAACACACACGTCCTCTGGACTTAGACCTGCTATAGACCCTCAAAATGGAAACAATTCGATTTTAGATGCACACACAATTTGTTTTTAACTGAAGACTCCAGGGAAAGTCTGGATGAAACCATGTAACATCCCAATGACTCGTCAGTGGAAGCACTTCCATCCAGAAGTCCCTGGAGTCTTTCCCCACAAGACGCATGCGGCCTACAAGATGATGTTGACGGGTCTGTATAGAACCATTTTTGGATAAAAGCCCTATATAAAATGCACCATTTATTTATTTACCATAGTAGACTTGGTATATAGAACCCTATGACTCAAAGTAGACTTGGTATATAGAACCCTATGACTCATAGTATACTTGGTATATAGAACTCTCCTGATATATAGACTAGGTGTATAGAACCATATGACTCATAGTAGACTTGGTGTATAGAACCTAAAGCCATATGGAATCCGCGATCACGGAATCGTGGACGGAATTGCGGAATTGAGCAATAAAAATGGAATCAACTATAAAAAAAAATAAAGTTTTATTTTTTTAATTTTTTTTTTATGTTGTGGGACTTGTACAGCACTTTGTTCAACTTTGTCAGTGCTGTAAAGTTTAAACCTTTTTAAATCTTAGACAAACAAAACACTTTGCTTTCATGAAATATTGTAAGCCGTCATTTGAGGCTTTATAAAAGCAGCACAATGAACACAAATCTGTCTGTGCCGAGTCCGACCTCATCTTAAATAACAAACAGCATTGCTTGTTGTAGTTAACAAAGAGAGGCAGAGTTGATTTTGCAAATATATATATATATATATATATATAATTGTTTTTATTTAATTTTTTTTTCATATTCGAATCCCATGCCCATCGAACGAAGCTTCGAAGTATTTAAGACAGCCCTATTAAATGGACTGTTATATCTTATTAAATTGTGGACATTTATTCATTCTGATGGTAAAATGAGCGTACAAAGCAAAATACAGAATTTTGAAATATTAAAACGGAAAAAACGGAATTTGGAAAAAAATATAATGGAATTTGGAAAAAAAATTAACGGATTTATATGGCTCTAATAGAACCATATGATCCACAGAAGACTTGGTATATAGAACTCTCCTGGTATATAGACTAGGTGTATAGAACCATATGATCCACAGAAGACTTGGTATATAGAACTCTCCTGGTATATAGACTAGGTATATAGAACTCTCCTGGTATATAGACTAGGTATATAGAACTCTCCTGGTATATACTGTAGAACACTCCTGGTATATAGACTAGGTATATAGAACTCTCCTGGTATATAGACTAGGTATATAGAACTCTCCTGGTATATAGACTTGGTATATAGAACTCTCCTGGTATATAGACTTGGTATATAGAACTCTCCTGGTATATACTGTAGAACACTCCTGGTATATAGACTTGGTATATAGAACTCTCCTAAATTACCTGCCGTCGTCAGGGGCACCTGCTCTGTCGAAGCTTTTAAATCCCTGCTTAAAGACCCATCTTTTCTCTCTCTCCTTCAACCTACCCTGATCTCACCTGGTCGGGGACTGACCCTTAGATTAATCTGTCTAGTTTAGTTAGGATGTCTATTTGCTCCCATGTCTGCTTTTCTGCAGACATGGGTGAACCTTTTTAACCTCTGTCTCTGTCTCAACCGGTCCCATGGAACAGCTTCATACCATCTTCTGTCTGGCCTGCAGTGCTGAACCTTCTGAGTAGCTTCTCCTGCCCCCACGGGGCATACGGCCCTGAGCTATTGTCTTGTATCTCATCCTGTATCCATTCGCTTGCAGTAGTTCTATCTATTACTCAATTTCACAATTTTCTTATATACTATAATTCTACTGTCACCATGTATGCATATGCTCACTACATGTATTTATTGCTCGATCTCCGCCCACTACAAACATGGGAACTCTCTAACCCCTGACCAAGGTGGTGGATGTCTCTGGGTCTTGGCCAAGATTGCAGTGACTGTTCTACGTGCATCACCGAGGCCATGGATCAGCTTCTTACTGTCTTCTGTCCGTGGTCTGTCAACGTGGTTTCATTGCTGGGTTAAGTACTTCTAATCTATTCACATAATATGCTTACTACATATATCTATTCTATTCACATATATGCTTACCACTTGTATCTATTGCTATGTCCGCCCATCACAATCACGCGAGCTGTCTAACGCCTGTCCCGTCTCCCTGTCTCCCTGTAAGTGGCTGTCCCGGAGTGATGACCGGAGTGTTGGACGTCCCGTGATGAAGACCGGGAGGATGCGACCCTCTCTGCGCCGCCCCCTGTCTCCCCGTTTCCGGCTGTCTCGTAGTGATGACCGGAGTGTTGGACGTCCCGTGATGATGACCGGGAGGATGCGACCCTCTCTACGCCGCCCCGTCTCCCTGTCTCCGGCTGTCTCGGAGTGATGACCAGAGTGTTGGACGTCCCGTGATGAAGACCGGGAGGATGCGACCCTCTTTGCGCCGCCCCTTTGCCTCAAATAGATCCGCTATCAGCTCTATCTTTAATCTTTCAAAATGTTCAGTTGCTATCGCATGCACTTATCTGTGTTTCATTACACACATGAGTGCATGCTTACCAACTGTTCACCTGTTTTTACTGCAACACTACTATCACCGACATCTAAGAAGGGAGATCCCCCCCCTTGAATGGCCCTTCTAAGGTTTCTCCCCTCCACATTGCCTGTGGTGCATTTTTTCCTATTGCTAGGTTTTAGTGAGTTTTTCCTTACCTTCGCGTGGGGTATGTCTGGGAGTGTTGCATTATTTTGCATTTATTTGAATTTTTTTGGACTTTATGGTGTTCTTGTTTTGCTCTTGACTTATTGTGATGTTTCTTCTTGACTTGTTTAAAGAAGACGTGTCCGGCCCATGGGGACATTAACGTGTGTTGTCGGGCCTTACAAATAAATTTGATTTGATTTGATCCTGGTATATAGAACGCTCCTGGTATATATACTTGGTATATAGAACGCTCCTGGTATAGACTTGGTATATAGAACGCTCCTGGTATAGACTTGGTATTTCAGAAGGCATCAGTTATAAATCAGTTATAAAAGCAGCTCAATTTCAATTGAATTCCAATCGTTCTTATCTTTATTGAGTATCAGAATGGGATCATAGATATTTAGAGAGCATGGTAGAATATCGTGATATGATGATTTTATTTATTTTACAGCTTGATCTGCACCCTGATCTCTGCAGGTGTATTTCTTTCATCGTCGGTTGCCTTTTTGCCTGGCGTTTGGCCAGGAGCAGGGCTTTCTTTTACAAACATTTTAACATCAGTCCTCATCCAGTACCCGTTTTATTTACTGTAGACTCGATGTACAGCAGTCCTGTGGCAAGCGCCATTATGATTGGCTGCACAACATAATATCATATTAAAATCATGTGAAAAGAAATAAAGAAATAAAAACACATGTACTGTATATTTTGGGACAGTCAATGTATAACTTACATCGGAACAATTAAAATCTTTTTTTGTGACGGTTCTGGGAGGAGGGTGAAAAAAGTGAGTTAAGAGTCCTGGAAGCATTGATGCATCAATCAACACATTTACAGCATGTAGTGGGTTGAGGAGGAGGAATCCCGGCCCTAGTTTCAAGGCAGCTGAAAAGGGAGTCTTAGGCAGAACATAGGAGATCTTGTACCTTTTCTATGGGTCTGAAGAGCTGAGTGAAGTGAGCAGCCCTGTCTCTCTCAGCATTCTTCTTCCCCGACTCAGAGAGATCAGCCCAGAACTGGACCTCATCGCCGGGCATCAGGACACCTGCACACAGACAGGAACACAACAATGCATGCTAGGTTCTATACAAGTATTTATGTACTACAGCACTGCCCTTATACAAGCATTTATGTACTACAGCACTTCCCTTATAAAAGTATTTAGGTACTACAGTACTTAGTAAATAGGACACAATGCGCTCAACTCACAATTAGTCCTTGAAGACTAGCTGCTGCATTCTCACTAGCTGCGTTTTACAGGGACTTTTTTCCGCAATCCAATTTAAATCATTCAGATTGAAATCATTCAGGTTGGACACTTCAAATCAAATGTTTTCATGGACACTAAATTAACTGAACTGTGTTTACATGGCCGCACAGCATGTCATGAGAATATGACATGTTTGACATGCCCAGAAAGACCCTGCCTCATTCAATGATCCTTTTAACAGGCATCTTGAAACTAGTGCATGTTTACCTCTTGAAGAAGCATGGCCTATTTATGTGAGCAACTGTCCCACGCTGAAAATCCATATAGAAATGTCCTCTGATCATTTTGCAGTCATTTATGGATAGAAGTGGCACGGCTACTTGTCAGCTGCCTGTTAGTTTAAAAATACAGTAAAATAAAGTGAGGCTCTCAATTAAAATGATATGGAGCAGAAAGATTTACAACTTCAACAAATAAGTCTACAATGGCCTACAATTTATTTATATTTAGGCGTACAATGTATCTATATAGAATATAGAATGCAGAAATTAAATGACAATGAATTAATTAATATGATCTGTAGCCTATGAGGCAATATACATATTCAAGTTTCAAGTTTCTTTATTAGTTGTCATACAGAAGTACAGAATACTTGTATACAAAATACTTCTTTCTGTTACGCTCCAGAGACTGTGCTAGACAAAAGGATAAGTATAAAATAAAATAAGTATAGCAAGTATAAAATAGAAGTCACGTACGTAGACACAAGTGTTCAGTATGTACATATGTACAATGTTCAATGCAGAGTAGAAGCAACTGAGTTACCATACAATATACTATACAATATACTAATTACAATATACTATATAGTGCAAAGCAGAAATGGGATGAGGTACAATTTAGGTACAATTTACAGTAAGGTGTACTGAGGTATGGGTTGTAGTGCAAATTCTTTGCCAATAAATATAAAGTGTGTTTAGGTGTTCTAAAGTGTGTAGAGTGGGTGCTGCAGTGAGTTGTTTGTTTAAAGTGAGTGTGTGCGTGTGGATGTGTGTGCTGTGAGTGCTTTTGATGGTTGTTGCATAGTGTTATTGTTCGTTGAGCAACCTGATGGCCTGGGGATAGAAGCTTCTTCTGAGTCTTTCTGCGCTTGCCATGAGACTCCGGTATCGCTTGCCTGACTGCAGCAGTTCAAAGAGGCAGTTGTTTGGGTGGCTGGAGTCTTTGATAATTCTCTTAGCCTTACCCATGCACCGCTTGTTGTAAATGTTCTGGAGAGTGGGAAGCCCCCCTCCAATTGTGTGTTCGGCTGAACGGGCCACTCTCTGTAGTCTGCTGCGGTCTTGTGCGGTGCTATTCCCAAACCAGGAGGTGATATTGCCAGTCAGGATGCTCTCTATTGTGCATGAGTAGAAGTTCTTAAGGATCTTCTGACTGACTTGGAACTTCCTTAGGCGCCTGAGGAAGTAGAGGCGTTGCCGAGCCTTCTTCACAACACTGTCAATTGTGTGTGGTCCATGTCAAGTCCTCGGATATGTGGACTCCTAGGTACTTGAAACTGTTCACTCTCTCAATTGGTGCCCCGTCGATGCTGAGGGGGCTGTAGTCCCTGATCCCCGACCTCCTGAAGTCCACAATCATCTCTTTTGTTTTGCTGACAATCAGGGAGAGGCAGTTCTCCTGACACCACTGCGACAGATTCTCTACCTCTTCCAGGTAGGCCCTCTCGTCGTTGGCAGAGATCAGGCCCACCACTACTGTGTCATCAAATTTGATGATTGTGTTGCTCAAATAGTTGCTCAACTATTTGTTGCTCTTTCAAATTAATCTTGCCTACTGATCTAGCATATCACCTTCAATCAGGAAACTTAAATCTTGCCAGTCGGCCTAAATGAATAGATCACATCATTTAACATATTTCCACACTTCACTGACATTAAAACCTCTTAGCATGCAACGGCCCACATGTGGGCCCTCTTGAGGACGATTTGCCAACTGGCACTTTGGCGACCTCTATTAATACAATATATATATCGAATTAAAGCTCTATTTGTTGCCTGTCGATAGCCCTTTCAGGTGACAAAATCCGTTCAGCGGTTCTCGAGTTACATGCCGATATGTGAGGTGTGTGCCAAAGTACATGGCAGAGTCAGATTACCACCACGGACTCCCGGGGCTCTAGCTCCGTCAATCATTTGGCGATCTAAAAAAGTATTGGACAGGGTTGTACCCAATGAGTGTGGCTTTACAATGATACCCCACGTGGGGATGTACAAATAATGGATCTAGTTGAAAAGTCACGAGCGAAAACAGGAAGAGAAAAGAAACCGAATGAATTGAAGTCTATGAGGAAAAGGAAACCAGGAACACTACACAGTTTACCAAAATCTGTCCTAAATACTAATTTCTGAACGGATTTTTATGAAATTTGGACATGTACTACAGTTGCAATCAAAATGATTCAACCCCCATTATACAACGGCATGCAAATTTCTCGATTCTGATTGGCCATTCACACGTCTTTATTGGTAACAATCCACGGTCCTGGGCTCAGGACCCGCCCACAACCAAATCACATAACCCTCCCCGGCTCACTCCGGGAGAAAACAGGATCGCGGAGAACAAATGGTTATGTTGAAAGCACCATAACGACTAAATATGAAGCGATTCTGTCAAGGGGAATGTGTTAGTATTTTAAACAATGTTGGATGATGTAATTGATGGGTCTTGACTCAATCTAGAACAAAAGAAAAATCGCGGATTGATTGATAGATTAATTGATTGATTTAAATTTCTTCCTTCCTACTTTCCGACTGCAGCGTTCTCTCTCACACTGTCCGACGCTGGCGTACCCACAAACACACACATACACACACACACATACACACACACACATACACACACACACACGCACATGCACACACACACACACACACACACACACGCACACACACACACACACACTCCTGTCTGCAACAGCGGGGGAGTCAGACTGAGAGAGAAGCAGCGCTGTTTTAAGTGAGCATGGTCTATTGAATTGATTGATTGGTTGATTGCTAATTTTATTACTGTACCCCTGGTTTCCAACTGGTTAAGTTTAGGCTAAAAGAAATAAATAAAAAAATAGGGCGAAGAAAACGTTTTTTTCCTATAGGGCAAAGAAAACGTTTTAATAAATTTTCAATCAATCATTCCAATAATACACAGTTGGATGTGTTAGTTGGTTGGATGCACTTCAAGCTGCTTCCACATGAGGCAACTTCTCTCAATCATTCCAATAATACACAGTTGGATGTGTTAGTTTGGTTGGATGCACTTCAAGCTGCTTCCACATGGAGTTGTGGGAACTACTTTTTCTGGCGGATGGTTTTTTCAATAAATCTTCGATTAATGTGTGTTTATTGTATAGAAATAAGGTTGGATGAATCTGGCAGTTGTATAAAAGCTTTACACCACGTGCAGTCGTGATTTGTGACCAATAAACCATGCCTAGGGGGGTCTAACGACCCTCGGCTGCGCCTCGGGCCTAACAACCACCCCTAGGCATGGTTTATTGGTCACAAACCACTCCTGCGTGTGATGTAATGCTTAATTGCATATTGGGCTTTTTGGCAAAATATACAATTTCCCAACTGTTTACAATAAACAAATTATACAATAACTGCTTAAGTTGTTTAATGAAACTAATATTACAGGGGTTGTTATCCAAATTAAAACACAAAATGCTACTTTTAATGACTACTGCAGTCTCAAAAGTATTCAACCCCTTCATGACAAGCATCTTCAGTACTTAGTAGACTCAAGCACCCTTTTGCTGTCATAACCTGCTGCAAACGTGATGCATAGCCAGACACTAGCTTCTGACAGCGGTCCTGAGGAATCTTAGCCCATTCCTCGTGGGCAACGGCCTCCAGTTCAGTGATGTTCTTTGGTGTGCGTTTTGCAACTGCCTTCTTCAAACCCCACCAGAGATTCTCTACGGGGTTCAAGTCAGGTGACTGTGATGGCCACTCTAAAATCTTCCATTTCTTCTTCTGAAACCAAGCCTTGGTGGACTTTGAGGTATGCTTGGGATCATTGTCCTGTTGGAAGGTCCAATGACGCCCCAAGCTTCAGCTTCATCACAGACAGCATGACGTTTCCTCCTGTGATTTCCTGATACTTGACTGAATCCATGATGCCCCCCCACACGCTGCAGGTTTCCAGTGCCAGAGGCAGCAAAGCAGCCCCAGAGCATCACTGAGCCACCACCATGCTTCACCGCTGATAGCTTCCTCTTTCTGCCACGTCCAGGTAGTGTAGCCACTGTTCCTTTAACTTTGAACATGTAAACTATGCTTCCAACTGTATTTCTAGGAACATTCAGTGCTTTTGCTATCTTTTTGTATCCTTTTCCTTGTTTGTGCAAGGCAATTATCTCTTCTCTGAACCTTTTGGACAATTCTTTTGACTTAGCCATAATTTCTAACATGCAATCAAATGTCACTCTCAAGTCTCAACAAACCCCTAGCCAGTCCAAGTATTTATGTGTTCTATCTCAAGCACACTTGAACTAATTGCCCTTGATTAGTTGCACCAGGTGTGCTTGAGACAGACTGACAAGAACAAGTTACAGGTTGAAAAAACCCTCAGCTCAAAACTCGGCAGAATCTGCACCTGGCTCGCTGACAACAAACTATCATTACAACTGGGTAAAACAGAGTCCATTCTCTTCAGATCAAATAACAAACTCGGCAAGACCGACGGTGAAGGTATACTGACCCACAACGTCATCCTCCATGCGTCCCTTCATGGCTTGGTTGTGTGACCCGGACCGGCGCACCAAAGAGCCCAGTCCTGCCTCCAGTTCACTCAGCAGACCGGCCAACTTAGGGTCAAACACTGAACTCCAGTGTTCATCCTGAAATGATAAGGGGACAATTTAGGGACAAACGCTAAACTCCCATGGTCATCATGAAGAGCAGGAAAGAAGACCGCATCTGA
Source organism: Notolepis coatsorum (assembly GCF_963971535.1). Lineage (NCBI taxonomy): Eukaryota > Metazoa > Chordata > Actinopteri > Aulopiformes > Paralepididae > Notolepis > Notolepis coatsorum. The sequence goes on from NC_140165.1 coordinate 107,198,186, forward strand.
AGCAAGGGGCTATACTAAATGTAGTGTATACTGTATGTGTATATGAATATACTGTAGGTATAATATGTGTGCGTATGTAATCTGAATCAGGGCTCCTGTCTGTATAGATTTACCACTTCTCCAGTGGGCTGCATGTCAGTAGCCTAACGTTAGCCGTTTCATTCGTTATTTTAATGACCTGCGTTTGTATGTTTTTTTTCCCCTGTTTTAATAAATGATTGAAAATGAAAATCCAGGTGCATTAGGTTGAATCGGCAAATTGTCAGACCCCTATAGTACCATTTATCACCTTTAGTTTAGCACCATAACTAGACTAAGACCTACCTTTTGCAGCAGGGGACAGAACACTCGTCAGACAACCTGGTAGAAGCTCCTAAAGCTAACCCACCCTAACCCTACCTTGAGGAGCAGGGGGGAGAACACCTGTCGGACGGCCTGGTAGAGGCTGCTGATGGGAGAATCCAACATGGAGGAGACTAGCAGCGTCTGATGGATGTTATCCTCTGTGATCACTGTCGGACGCAGCTTGAAGAAGACCAAAATCTTCTCCTTGACATCCGCTGACACCTCCATCTGTCACAGAGAGATTGAAAGAGAGAGAGATAGATAGATAGAAATGGACAGACAGACAGGTATTGCACTTGGAGAGCAGCTCAAAGGACCAGTCCAGACCAGCAACACTATAGGGCTAAGATCCACAAAGAATGGATTGCACGGAGCAAGTTGCACCCTTACTTAAAATTCATTATGAATTGAAAATGGGGGACCCTGATGTAAACAAGACGAAAGTCTCTCTCTGGTCTGCATCCCCTTAACAATTGTGTGTATTGAGCCGTACTGTATTGTACCCATTCTGCAATCTGTTAATAAAATGTTCATTCAATCAATCAATCTGCACGGTGATTGATTGAATGAAAACTTTATTAACAGATTGCAGAATGGGTACAATACAGTACGGCTCAATACACACAATTGTTAAGGGGATGCAGACCAGAGAAAGACTTTCGTCTTGTTTACATCAGGGTCCCCCATTTTCAATTCATAATGAATTTTAAGTAAGGGTGCAACTTTCTCCGTGCAATCCATTCTTTGTGGATCTAGCCCCAAGTCATTATGCCTGATGCTTAGGCTGCAGCTACATTGATCCCTTTGATCCGATTCGTTTTTACTTTAAATATCAACTCCGTCTGTCCAATAAATGGATACTCGCCATTGAAAATGAATTAAAAACAGACGTAGACGGACAGACACAGCGGATTAATGTAGCCGCTTAACATTAAAGATCAAAGTAAGCACTCTACAGATATTGAGCGTCATTATGTAAAATGGTAATACCGGTGTTGTCGTGAGTTTATTGGTCATGAAAAATGTCACATCACAGCGGCAAACCCTACATCAGACCAAAACAAAAGATTTAAGCAAAGTGCAGTATCAGTATTTTTGTGGAGCGTGGCTGTTTTGGTAAGTATTGATCATAAAGTATTGATGAAGTCACCTTATTGGACAGGCTCAGATCACCGCCACGGCTGCTGACAGCGAGGACGTATTCGTTTCCATCGTCCAGGAAACTGTTGAGCCGTGGGCTGTCAGCCAGGGCAGCTGGTGGCTCCAGAGAGTAGAAGTTCCCTGCTGTGTTCAAGATGAAGCGCTTGCGGACGTCGTCCATGCTGTCAGGCATCTTTCAGCTCCTCCCACTGGGACTCATGTAACAAGCTTGACAAAACTGGCATGGACTGTAAATGGAAGACAATTCGATTAATCTAATATTCATTAACAGAATAAACGATGCAATGCTGTATGCATAACAGAAGACATATGAGGCAATGTTGTATACATGTGCTGTAGCTGTACAGAATGAATGTGTATGAATACAAACCCAGTCTACCCAGGAATACAAGACAACAAATCTATCTATAAGTGAATACAAACAGTCTACCCAGGAATACAAGACAACAAATCAATCTATAAGTGAATACAAACAGTCTACCCAGGAATACAAGGCAACAACTAAATCTATAAGTGAATACAAACAGTCTACCCAGGAATACAAGGCAACAACTAAATCTATAAGTGAATACAAACAGTCTACCCAGGAATACAAGGCAACAACTAAATCTATAAGTGAATACAAACAGTCTACCCAGGAATACAAGGCAACAACTAAATCTATAAGTGAATACAAACAGTCTACCCAGGAATACAAGGCAACAACTAAATCTATAAGGGAATACAAACGGTCTACCCAGCAGGAACACAAGGCAACAGCTCAATCAATAAGTGAATACAAACAGTCTACCCAGGAATACAAGGCAACAACTAAATCAATAAGTGAATACAAACAGTCTACCCAGGAATACAAGGCAACAACTAAATCTATAAGTGAATACAAACGGTCTACCCAGCAGGAACACAAGGCAACAGCTCAATCAATAAGTGAATACAAACACAGTCTACCCAGGAACACAAGACAACAACTGCATCTATACAGCCAGGTCCATAAATATTTGGACATTGACACAATTTTCACAATGGACTTGAAATGAAACAATCAAGATGTGCAGACGTTCAGATTTAATTTGAGGATATTTAAAAATCGAAATCAGGTGAAAAGTGTCGGAATTGCAACCGTTTCTACATGTGCACCCCCCTTTTTAAGGGACCAAAAGTCTAAAAAACGAACAATCCATAATGGTCACTTTTAATACTTGGTTGCAAATCCTTTGCAGTCAGTGACAGCCTGAAGTCTGGAACCCATAGACATCACCAGACACTGGGTTTCGTCCCTGGTGGTGCTCTACCGTCTTCAGTTCTTGCTTGTTCATGGGGCATTTTCCCTTCAGTTATGTCTTCAGCAAGTAAAATGCACACTCAATTTGATTCAGGCCAGGTGAGTGACTGCACTGTGAAGCACATATACACATTTTAAAAATCCTACAAAGTTTTGGATGTAAATACCCTCAAATTAAAGCTGAAAGTCAAATCCGATGTGATGGTGTAGAGCCAAAATTATGAAAAGTGTGTTGATGTAAGTGAATACAAACCCAGTCTACCCAGGAATACAAGGACTACAAGACAACAACTCCATCTATAAGTGAATACAAACCCAGTCTACCCAGGAATGCAAGGAATACAAGACAACAACTCCATCTATAAGTGAATACACAATGTGCTTATGATGACTTGAAAATGGGGGACCCTGATGTAAACAAGACGAAAGTCTTTCTCTGGTCTGCATCCCCTTAACAATTGTATGTATTGAGCTGTACTGTACCCATTCTGCAATCTGTTAATAAAGTTTTCAATCAATCATTCAATCAATCAATACAAACCCAGTCTACCTGTTTGCGGACGACTCAGCCCTGCTGGTCTCTGACAAGAACAAGTTGCAGGTTGAAAAAACCCTCAGCACGGAACTAGGCAAAATCTGCATATGGCTCGCTGATAACAAACTATCATTACACATGGGCAAAACAGAGTCCATTCTCTTCGGTTCAAATAACAAACTCAGCAAGACCGACGGCTTCTCAGTTACAGTGCCAGGGTGACAATATTGTCACAAGGAAAGACGAAATTACCTACCTGGGTTCCATCCTAGAGGCAAATCTTTCCTGTGACAAAATGGCATCCAATGTAATAAAAAAAAGTCAACCAACGAACTAGATTCTTGTACCGGATCTCCTCTCTGGTAAACAAGAATACCCTGAAGACTCTGGCAGGAGCACTCATTCAAGGGTACTATGACTATGCGTGCACCTCATGGTACCAAAGCACCTCAAAGGCGCTTAAAACAAAATTACAAACATCACAAAACAAACTGGTCAGACTACTACTTGACCTGAACCCCAGAACCCACCTCACCCCTGCCCACTTTGCCAACCTAGGATGGCTTAGAGTAGACGACAGAGTACAGCAACTTGCAATGGGCCTGGTCTACAAGATACACTATACGACCGGGGTGCCCATGTACATGTCAAAATACTTCCCAAAGGTCAGTGAATACCACAACCACTACACCAGAGGAAGCTCAACAAATCATGTTAAACCCAGATTCGGCTCAAACAAGGGACTAAACACGTTTCGCAATTATGCCACAACAATGTGGAACGCCCTACCCAAAGCTGTAAAGGAATGTGAATCCCTGCCCACATTCAAAACCGCTCTTAAAGAGCACCTACGGGAGGCTGCAATTCGAAACTGGCCACCGTAAATGCCCAAAACCCCCACCACCTCCTAATAGACAGTCTCCTCCCCACCGCATGTATATATTCCCTCCCCGCCGTATGTATATTTCCATCCCACCCACCCACCCCCTCCTAATGTACAGTCCCCTCCCCATCATCATATGTATATACTCTGTCAGGATCTATGGGTAACAGTACTGTATATTTGAATACCGCTTATGTCACAAATGTATCAGTACTAAATACCTATATGTCCCTATGCCATAAATGTCATGTATGTTGTGTATGTCATAAATGTCTATATGAATTGAAAATGGGGGACCCTGATGGAAACAAGACAAACGTCTTTCTCAGGTCTGCATCACCTTAACAATTGTATGTATTGAGCCGTACTGTATTGTACCCATTCTGCAATCTGTTAAATAAAGTTTTCATTCATTCATTCATTCATTCATACAAGACAAACAACTCCATCTAGGCCTATACGTAAATACAAACTCGTGCACCTTATCGTCACTGGTAATAAATCTCAGGGCAGAATGTTCCAAAGGTTTTAGAGTGGAAGCAGCAGCATCATGATAAAATTAACTACATTTACATTTAGTCATTTAGCTGACGCTTTTATATAACCTCGCCACCTGTTACACGTTAAGCTTTGTAGCGTTTCACTGGCAGCTAAGTGGTGATGCTAACGTTAACAGCAGCCAGGTTAGTTAACGTGGCTAGTGATGCACTGAGCGACATATTAGCTCGCTTAACCTGCAGCCCAGCCAACGTTAATCCGCTAACATTATCCTGCTAACCAGCTAACATTAACCTGCTAACCAAGTGTTTCTTCTTACCTTTATGAACCCAAACACAGTTGAGGCGCTGAAGTTCAACTGTCTCCGAGAGTAACAACGCTTGCGTGGTTACTAGGCAGCAACTACGTATCTAACATGACGTAGGGACCATCATTTGGCCTTCCCAATAGTATCCAGCTGCAGACCTTCAGACCAGCGCTTACAAGCCCCGCACATACAAGCACCGCACATAGCAACCCCTCGCTTCAATTGGCTGATTTTGGTGACGTGATTTGGGTCCCACCCAATGGCTGAGGTTCTGCAGACGCCTCTCTGATTGGTTGGGCTCCATTTCTGCAGCCCCCTCTTTGATTGGTTGAGCGAAGCCCCTCTCTGATTGGTTTATCTCGCCATGCGGTAAAATGCGGATGTAATGTTATCATCTCAAGAAGATACAAATAAATATACTACCAGATTCGCGTTTATAACGTTATTTCGCGTGACTTCGCGGTTTATTCATAACGTTATGCACATTTCACAACACAGCCAGCTGTCAGAAACTGTACATTGTAACGTTATATGTTTATTCACGTAACGTTATTTCACGTGACGCGTTCAACTTGTTTACACTCCCCACTTACTGAAACTGTACCATGACGCACTCCCCACTTAACCCAGTTAATGCCTTAACTAGACAGTTAACAATATAACATTTAGATTAATTAACCCAGTTAATGCCTTAACTAGACAGTTAACAATATAACATTTAGATTAACACAGTTAATGCCTAACTAGACAGTTAACAATATAACATTTAGATAGAGAGGCTGGTGGTCAAGTCAAGAGTTTTATTTGTCACAAGTTGTTTATTTGCATACACGTTTATGGGACAGTTTTCTACACCTGACTGAACGGTCTGGGGACAAATGATTAAGGTGGGGTTACAATGATATCAAGGATGAATATGAAAAAGGGGATCTGATCTGATGGTACTTGTACTTTATAATGTGTTATATATGTATGTACATGGATTTTATGTCCGGATGGTATATCTATGGAATGGTCACTGTCTCTATCACACTCTCATATGCGCATGTTTAGCCGCATACAAGTATCTAGGATACACATATTCGTATGTGTACATAATAGGTTTACACACACTCATATGCACAAGGCTAAGTTATACATGTCAGGGGCACACATACATGCACATACTCACTTATAGGAAATAGGCATACACACACCTACATATACACATAGTTGAGGTATAGGCTCTCACTGACACATATGGGGGATATACATGTACATAGGAGACACACACATACGTAGCTGAGACGCACATATATATGCACACCTGAGATATACACTCACATAGGGGGCGGAGGCACACATGGATACGAGACACACACAAGAGATAGGAGTACAGTCGCATACCTGGAAGATGCACACACACACACATGTGAGGCATGTACACATGCTTACGTGATACACGTACCCACATACATATGTTGGAGACACACATGCATGCATGCTATCATGCACACCTACATGTGTCTGGGACGCTTTCTCTCACATGCAATATGGAGAAGGGTGGCATCCCGATAGAGGATGCAGCACATACCTGCTCGCAGGTAGATCGGTCTACATGCAAAGTATATATATCAGGGATGTATACGCACAATGTATAGTATAGTATTTTTCTTTTTTTCGTAAGTATTTTTTATTTTCCATGTCAGTTGTTAATGTATTTGTATGAGTCCTTTACATGTTTTGTATGTTCTTACAAAAAAGAAAAAGGCAAATCTTGGAAGTTGCATATGGTGATGTGGAAAGAGATGTTTTGAATATTGGAGAGATTTGTGCAAAAAATATCAAAAAAAAAAAAAAAAATGAAATGCGGGTGGTCGTGCCCGCAAAGATGTGCATAATACAATAGTAATAACATATAATAGAATCCAATAGAACGACATTGTGCAATAAAACAAGTAAACAGAGTAGGGCATATCGGTATTGATTGAATTGATTGAAAACTTTATTAACAGATTGCAGAATGGGTACAATACAGTACAGCTCAATACACACAATTGTTAAGGGGATGCAGACCAGAGAAAGACTTTCGTCTTGTTTACATCAGGGTCCCCCATTTTCAATTCATCAGGACATATATGACATACATGACATACAGATAGTCAGTACTGCTACATCTATACATTTATGACATACCAGATTTGCAAATACAGTACTGTTTGTGATACAGAAGGAGTCAAGAAAAGGGAGTATATACATTTGACGTAGAAACTGTACATTGGAGGAGGTTGGGTGGGGGGGGTTGGGTACACTGGGATATTGACAACCATACTGGGTAATTTACATTGCAGGTGGGGGGGGGGGGGGGGGGCACACTGTATAAACAAGCAAAACTGTACATTGAGGGGGGGGGGGGGGGGGGGAGACTCTGTACAAACAAACAAAATTGTACATTGGACTATTGACAAAACCATACTAGGTAAATGACTGTACATTGGAGGGGGTTGGGTTAGGATATTTACAGGGGCCAGTGTTGAATTGCAGTCTCCCGTAGGTGTCTCTTGAGAGAGGTTTTGAAAGTGGGTAGTGATCCACATTCCTTTACAGCTTTGGGTAGGGCGTTCCACATTGATGTGGCATAATTGCGAAATGTGTTTAGTCCCTTATTTGAGCCGAATCTGGGTTTAACATGATTTGTGGAGCTCCCTCTGGTGTTGTGATCGTGGTATTCACTGACCTTTGGGAAGTATTTTGCCATGTACATGGGTACCTTATGTACATAAGTTATTTACAGAGCATGGTAGGACATGCTAGGTCCTGTGGTAGTGCAATATTAGCTACGGATGAGGCACTGGGTCTTTATGTACATGCTATATTGGTGGTCAATGTCACTTCGGATTGCTACGACACATCTCTACTGCTTGTGACAGGCTGTGGTGCGTTCCAGACTTTACTCCTGTTGGGAAACTATAGCGATGGTCTCACCACACTTTTCTTCGGCCTCCCCGCAGCGAGCTGTCGTCGACCCCCGAGCTTCATTTTACGACGGGCAACAGAGGTGGGTTGAGCCGCTATACTTGGCCCAGCACGGTTAGCGACTCGCCTGAGTGCGTGTGCACGTTTTGATGCATGGCTGATACCAGAGCGGCCGAAGGTGTGTAGCGCTGACAGCAGCTTGGAGGGATTCCCCTTCAGCTGATTGAAGGTCTTTATCATGGCTTTATCATCACCACCCTCTGTAGAGCCTCTTGCTCTGCCTTTGTGCAGCTGGATAACCACACAGACTTCACACAGACTGTCTGTACAATACTGCTGTAGGCCTATAATACTTATGTAAATAAGTAAGGCAATTGAAATATATCTGCAGTACAGCTCAATACACACAATTGTTAAGGGGATGCAGACCAGAGAAAGACTTCCGTCTTGTTTACATCAGGGTCCCCCATTTTCAATTCATCATAAATGTACAGTTCCCTCCCCCTTGTATATATTTACTGTATGTCACAAATGTAACAGTACTGCATGGTCTGCATCCCCTTAACAATTGTGTGTATTGAGCTGTACTGCATTCTGCAATCTGTTAATAAAGTTTTCAATCAATCAATCAATCAATCAATAAATCAATCAATCAATCAATCAATCAATCAATCGGTCACTGTACCCATTCTGCAATCTGTTAATAAAGTTTTCAATCAATCAATCAATCAATCAATCAATCAATCGGTCAGGTCACGTGTACCCATTCTACAATCTGTTAATAAAGTTTTCAATCAATCAATCAGGGCCTGTGGTCACGTGTACCCATTCGGCAATCTGTTAATAAAGTTTTCAATCAATCAATCAATCTGTTAATAAAGTTTTCAATCAATCAATCAATCAATCAATGAATCAATCAATCAATCAATCAATCAATCAATCAATCAATCAATCCCGCAGTGCAACGTGACCCAAATCATACGGCAATCTGTTAATAAAGTTTTCAATCAATCAATCAATCAATCCCGCAGTGCAACGTGACCCAAAATCACGTGACCAAAATCAGCCAATGGAAGCGAGGGGTTGCTATGTGCGGGCTTGTATGTGCGGGGCTTGTAAGCGCTGGTCTGAAGGTCTGCAGCTGGAAGCATCTCGGCCTTCCAGTCGGAATCTTTCAAAATAAAGGCTCTCATACCATAACAGAACAGAATACATGATATTAATAATAATGCTGTATAACATATAAACTACACAAACTACATACCCTTGGAAAGGGGTTCATTGCATTTATGGCATATCCTTTGACAATGTAGTGCAGAAGAATTGTACTTTCTGAAGTGTACACGTGTAGTGCTAAATAATTGTATTCTCTAGGCCAGGGCCTAGGCTATTAATTGGGCCAATTGTAAAGCTCTGTAAGAGTTCGAATAGAATAGAATAGAAGTACTTTATTGATCCCAAGGGAAATTCAGCACTACAGATCGCTCACAGTAGCCTAAACATTTAGGTAGTAAAAAAAATCACAGTTAGAGATATACATTCTGAGATATGTATCACTGTATCTCAGTTACAGTGGGTGACAATATTGTCACAAGGAAAGAAGAAATTACCTACCTGGGTTCCATCCTAGAGGCAAATCTTTCCTGTGACAAAATGGCATCCAATGTAATAAAAAAAGTCAACCAACGAACTCGATTCTTGTACCGGATCTCCTCACTGGTAAACAAGAATACCCTGAAGACTCTGAATAGATCCGCTATTAGCTCTATCTTTAATCTTTCAAAATTTTCAGTTGCCATCGCTATCAGCTCTATCTTTAATCTTTCAAAATGTTCAGTTGCTATCGCATGCACTTATCTGTGTTTCATTACACACATGAATGCATGCTTACCAACTGTTCACCTGTTTTTACTGCAACACTACTATCACCGGAATATTGACAAAACCATACTTGGTCATTTACTGTACATTGGAGGGGGATGGGTTAGGACATTTACAGGGGCCAGTTTCGAATTGCAGTCTCCCGTAGGTGCTCTTTGAGAGTGGTTTTGAAAGTGGGTAGTGATTCACATTCCTTTACAGCTGTGGGTAGGCCGTTCCACATTGATGTGGCATAATTGCTAAACGTGTTTAGTCCCTTGTTTGAGCCGAATCTGGGTTTAACATTATTTGTGGAGCTCCCTCTGGTGTTGTGGTCGTGGTATTCACTGACCTTTGGGAAGTATTTTGACATGTACATGGGTACCTTAGTGGTGTAGTGTATCTTGTAGACCAGGCCCATTGCAAGTTGCTGTACTCTGTCGTCTACTCTAAGCCATCCTAGGTTGTCAAAGTGGGCAGGGGTGAGGTGGGTTCTAGGAGTAAGGTCAAGCAGTAGTCTGACCAGTTTGTTTTGTGATGTTTGTAATTTTGTTTTTAGCGCCTTTGAGGTGCTTTGGTACCATGAGGTGCAAGCATAGTCGTAGTACCGTTGAATGAGTGCTCCTGCCAGAGTCTTCAGGGTATTCTTGTTTACCAGAGAGGAGATCCGGTACAAGAATCTAGTTCGTTGGTTGACTTTCTTTATTACATTGGATGCCATTTTGTCACAGGAAAGATTTGCCTCTAGGATGGAACCTAGGTATGTAATTTCATCTTTCCTTGACAATATGTCACCCACTGTAACTGAGAAGCCGTTGGTCTTGCTGAGTTTGTTATTTGAACCGAAGAGAATGGACTCTGTTTTACCCAGGTGTAATGATAGTTTGTTATCAGCGAGCCATGTGCAGATTTTGCCTAGTTCAGAGCTGAGGGTTTTTTCAACCTGTAACTTGTTCTTGTCAGAGACCAGCAGGGCTGAGTCGTCCACGAACAGGAACAAGTTGCAGTCACAAGCTGACGACATGTCATTTGCATAAATTAGCAACAGTAGCGGTCCTAGTAAGCTTCCTTGTGGAACACCACAGCTCACTGGGAGAGGGGGGGGGATAGGGTACTGTTTACCTCCACTATCTGTTCTCTCCCCTCCAGGTAGGATTGCATCCAGCTCACTGATAGACTATCAAAACCAATTGCTTTTAGCTTGTCAATCAAAATGGTGTAATTGACAGTGTCGAAGGCCTTTTGTAGGTCCAGCATGACCATGCCGCAGTATTTGCCCACGTCCACCTCTTGTTTGATGTGGTCGTTTAAATAGAGAAGGCATGTGTCAGTGGAGTGGGATGTTCTGAAGCCAGATTGGAATTCGTAGATTAGATTTCTTTCCGCGAGGTACTTTTCGACCTATTCGTATACTATTTTTTTCATGACTTTCGAGATGGAGGTAAGGATAGAAACAGGGCGGTAGTTGCCTGGGTCTAATTTGCTGCCCTTTTTGTGCAGGGGTGTTACTCTCGCAATTTTGAAGTCCTTGGGGACGTGTCCCTGTTTTATGGAGGTTTATTATGTGTGTGATGACTGGGGTGATGGTGGCTGCTGAGTCTCTGAGGAATTTGGAGGGGATGTTGTCATGGCCAGTGGCCTTGTTTGGTTGGAGGGCGCTCAGTTTTTTGAGTACCTCATCTGTTGTTACCATTTCCAGTTTGAAGTCGTCTTTGTGGACCCCTAGGTTCTTGTAGTATGCTACTATGTGTTCTACCCCATAATGCCCTGAGTGGAAGGGTAGTTTATTAACCAGTGTTGTGGCTATGTTTGTGAAGAAAATGTTTAAGTAATTGGCTACATCCATCTTGTCTGTGATGAGCGTGTTGTCCGTCTTTATGTTTATGTTTGAGAATCTGGTTTTAAGTTTTTTACTGCAGCCTAGTTGATTATTGAGTAATTTCCAAAGTTCACGTGGTTTGTTTTTGTTTTCCTCAGTTTTGTCATTGATGAATTTTTTTGTGTGCAGTTTTGACGTCATGACGAATCTTCCTCCTCCTCTCCCTCAACCTCTGACGAATCCTCCTCTCCTTCATCCTCCTCTCCCTCAACCTCTGACGAATCCTCCTCTCCCTCAACCTTTGGATTCAACCCGCAGTATCTTTCATTTTTTTTTATAATTATGTATCCTAAAAGAGGATTTGTTATTAAATGTAAACAGGTTTATTGTTGTTTAATAAGACTAGTAGTAATCATGGTCTGTTTTTTTTTATTAATTCCCCCCCCCCGCATTTTACAGCTTTATTGTAGATAGGACAGGCAGAGAGGAAAGTTAGGAGAAGCGATGGGGAGGACATGCAGCATAGGTCCCTGGCCGGATTCGAACCCAGGACGCTGCGATTACACTGCAAGCGCAGCAGGTTTGTTTTAAAAAAAAGGACCCTTAAATACATAGTTTAAACTGCTGTGCCTTCTCTTGTCTCCACTGAGGGATGTTTTGGACAACCTTTCTCATCAGCGAATCCCATATTATGCTTAACGTCACTACCACCAAAGTTATGCAAATGAGGGGTCTTGGGATATGTTTGGCTATAATCATTGGCGGGTTGGAATTCATTGTAAGCCTCTTGAACCAATACATTTGGAGTCATCTTCTTCCACAATGCATTGTATTACAAAATGCAATTACAAAATTCTGTTAGTAGTCAACTCAACTCAAAAATGCAATGAAATTTGGCTCCATCAATCATAAGCTTCATCTGACCAACATCAAGCATAATTTTATGCTCCACTGAACATTAATAAATTAATGAATGACTTTATTTGACAATATATAAATAACATGTGACAGAAGCACAGTCTGGAATACTGCCAAGGATACACAAAAAAGCTCAGAGCTTATTTCCATTGTGGTCCTTGTAGGGGACGACGACGAAGTGTTCAGACACATGACATCACAACACATCACATAGACATAATGTAGACACATAAAAACATGTAAAAAGGCCTTTGGCTGAATATCTAGGTTAATTATATTCCCTTTTGAGCCATGTCTTTAGGCTGGAGTTGAATCTAACAGCACTGTTCACTATTGTCATGCCCCCCCCCCCCCATTTCGTAATTAAAAAAAAAATCAGTTGTGCAAGTCAATTTTGGTGAGTTGTTTCTATATAATTCACTTATGACAAGTCATAATGCCGCGCGAGTCTCGGAACGCGCATACTACGTTGTGTGTATGAGAGAGAGAGAGAGAGAGAGAGAGAGAGAGAGAGAGAGAGAGAGAGAGAGAGAGAGAGAGAGAGAGAGATTAGAGAGAGAGAGAGATCGCGCTATTTATCACAGTTTCACACCAAACTGGGGAGGGGTGTTACAGTATGTAGCCTATTTGAGCACACCTAGAATACTGGGCTGTTGTTGATATGCAAAGACAGCTGTGGTACTTAGTGCCGGGTGCTCACTTGACTTTGCATGACAATGGCTCAGAGATGGTCAAGCATCTATCTTTCCTTCCCTCCTTTTTCCGATTTTTCTCCCATCCCACTGTTTAGTCGTTATGCCAATTCCCAACCCCTTTCCTGGTTGTTGCGCACTCCCCCCTACTGTTGGTCCGGGAGGCCGGAGACTGTCACATGCTTTCCTCCGACGCATGTGCAGCCAGCCAGCCTGGCCGCGCAGATTCTCACCGGGAGAGTGTAACGTGTGGAAGGTCACACTACCTCCCTCCAGATCCTACCCTCGCTGTGCAGGCGCCCCGACCGAACTGTAGGGGTCGCTGTCCACAATGCCCAGGACCCACCCATCAGCTTTCCCACCCCTAACACTGCCAATTGTGTTAGTATGAACGACCAGCCAAGCTGATAGCAACGCCGAGAGCTGGATTCGAACCCAGCGTCTCCAGCGTTGATGGCGAGCGCCTTGCCCACTACACCACCTAGCCGCCCATCCCTATTTGGTTGACTCTGTCTTCCACCTTTAGCCACCTCATGCTCTCAAAATGTGATGGGTCAAGGTGGGTTCGGGCAGGTAGCCTTAGTATTACCCTGACTAGCTTGTTTTGTGATGTCTGTAGTTTTCTTTTCTGACTTTTGGGGGCGCTATTGAACCAGGAGCCACACGCATAGTAATAGTGACACTGTATAAGTGCTCCAGCAAGTATTTTCATCGCGGACTGATAAACCAGGAGATTCTGCTCCACTGGACCAACATCAATCATCTGCTCCATCTGACCAACAAGTCATGAGCTCCATCTGACCAACATCCAATATAAGCTCCATCTGACCAACATCAATCATATGCTCCACATGACAAACATCAATTGATTGTCGCATGTCTTTACATGCTCGCTGAGGTTCTGTAGACGTGCTGTGGAGGATAAATTGCAAGATTTTAGAGAAACATTTGAAATCTCTGTTGGTTAAAAAAAAAAATCCAAACTTCTCAATTTTAATTATTATTTAGAAGATTTTATTATTTATTGCTGTAACACCACACAAAACAAATTTATTTATTTCAGCTAATGAAGTAAAATATTTAATATCAACAATCGAGTTCGTTTTATAGTGTAACATGTGGCTACTTAAAATCATTGGAGAGAGAGAGAGAGAGAGAGAGAGAGAGAGAGAGAGAGAGAGATATTGGAATTAGGATTATTTTCTACCTGGGTCTTAATCTACCTACTCTCAAAGTACCGAAATTTGGCCGGTAACTCAGTAGTACCGACGTAATTCGGTCGGTAATAGGGCTGCACGATCGTTTATCGTTTTTTCTTTTATTCGATTTTAATATCCTATACACTCTCACGGACCTCGGTGTTACCATTGGAACTCATTCTGAGACCCCGAGAGTACAATACCGGCTGAATCCTGCTAGGTGGCAGTATCGCCTACCCTTTGAAACCTTATTTCACACTGTATGTTACATTGTATATGGTCCGGGCGGAGAATTTAGACCAAGCCAAGTGAATCGCTTCATCCGACCACTTTACACTTCATGCATATTTTGTGCCAGTTCATGTCAGGGACCCGATGGACATCAATACTGGAAATCGCAATCAGACAATTGGAAAATTATTTTTGGGATACCTCCTAGTAAAGGTAAGGACTATATGACATCAATCCTACTTTGATCCAACAATGATTTCACATAGATCGCAACGATCATATGTCATGTACTCCAAAACGTATGCCGTTGCTGATGATCAGAGCATAAAAAATGACCCCCCCCCCTTTGATGCATTCATGATAATACCTATTATATACCTTTGATTTGGAAATAGTAACGTGTCCAGGCGAGTAACGCGAACGCCTTTAGCAAAATTCACACAGCGCTCCATAACGCAGCTTCCAGGAATTAGACAGGATCACTCTGAAACTATACAATATTCACCACGGGATAGCACGCAAACGTATACATGAAAAAATTTACTATTTTTTACATGTTGGACGAGAGATAGTGACTGTCAAATGAGCCACAGTATTGTCTCCATAGCTATAATATAGATTATAGAATATAGATATAGCTCTGCAAACATCGTGACGCACAGTGAAAATCCATATATTTTAAAGCGTGGCCCATTGACTACAAGGATGGATGTAATGGCTGGCGCTGAAAGTGTTAAGAAAGAGTGCAATACATGATTTTATTGAAAAAATAAGAATTGTGTTCTCAATTCTTAGAGAGAAAATTGTGATTCACATTTGAGCAAGAATCGTGCAGCCCTAGTCGCCGTCGGTACTCTTAAAAGAGTCAGAGTTTAGTACCCAACCCTAGGTAGAGGCACCACATCAATATGGATGTTGAATTACTTAACATTCCAAATAAAGGGCAAAAAATTGCACATATAAATAGTATTAGAAATAAAGTACAGGAAGTTGGAAGTCTGTTACATGTAAACAACATACATATTATGGCTGTCTGAATCTCACTTGGACCATTTGATGATGATGAGGTATTGATTCAGGGATATAGTATTTATAGAAGGGATAGAAATAGATTTGGAGGTGTAATGATGCATGTACATAATCATATTCCTGTGAAACAAAGGAATGATTTTATATCAAAAGAAATTGAAGTGATTATGGTTACAGGTCCATCTTCCTCACCTTCACCTCACTATGCTTGCACCTCATGGTACCAAAGCACCTCAAAGGCACTAAAAAACAAATTACAAACATCTCAAAACAAGCTAGTCAGACTACTACTTGACCTGACTCCTAGAACCCACCTCACCCCTGCCCACTTTGACAACCTAGGATGGCTTAGAGTAGACGACAGAGTACAGCAACTTGCAATGGGCCTGGTCTACAAGATACACTACGCGACCAAGGTACCCATGTACATGTCAAAATACTTCCCAAAGGTCAGTGAATACCACGATCACAACACCAGAGGGAGCTCCACAAATCATGTAAAACCCAGATTCGGCTCAAACAAGGGACTAAACACGTTTCGCAATTATGCCACATCAATGTGGAACGCCCTACCTAAAGCTGTAAAGGAATGTGAATCACTACCCACTTTAAAAAACACTCTCAAAAAACACCTACGTGAGACTGCAATTCGAAACTGGCCCCTACAAATGTCCTAACCTAGTTGTACAGTAAATGACCAAGTAAGGCTTTGTCAATATTCAAATGCACAGTGTAAAATGTGTGTGTCCCCTACCCAACCCCCCCCCCCCCCCACCTCCAATGTACAGCCCTCACCCAACCCACCCAACCAACCTCCTCCAATGTACAGTTTCTACGCCAAATGTATATACACTCCTTTTCTGGACTCTTTTTGTATCACAAACAGTACTGTATTTGCAAATCTGATATGTCATAAATGTATAGATGTAGCAGTACTGTCTATCTGTATGTCATATATGTTATGATGAATTGAAAATGGGGGACCCTGATGTAAACAAGACGAAAGTCTTTCTCTGGTCTGCATCCCCTTAACAATTGTATGTATTGAGCTGTACTGTATTGTACCCATTCTGCAATCTGTTAATAAACTTTTCAAATCAATCAATCAATCAAAGCCTATTTTGATAGGATGCTGCTATAGGCCTCCGAATGCAAACGTTGTATATATGAACAATGTATGTGAGATGATTGATAAAGTTTCTGATGGGGAAAATGAAATGTATTTATTAGGTGATCTGAATATTGATTGGTTTTCTGTACACTGCTCACTAAAGAAAAAACTAGTAGACATAGTGAATGCATGTGATGTAGTACAGCTGGTCAACCAACCAACTAGAACGCAAACAAGCAAGGCTGGAAAATCTTCTACATGCATCGACCATGTGTATACTAAAATAGTGCAGAGCTATGTTCAAAAGTTATATCAGCTAATATAGGATGCACTGATCATATTATAGCATTCACTAGAAAGGAAAAAATACCAAAAGCTGGACCTAAGATTATACATAAAAGATAAGAATTTCAGGGAAGAGGAATTTGTCAAAGATATTGAAAACATATCATGGGATGATGTATATAAGAGGAAGCACTAAGTATATTAACGAAGAGGTTTCTCCAAGTAGAGGACAGACATGTACCTATTGTTAAGTGTACAGTGAAAACAGTAAGGGCACCCTGGTTAGATGAAGAATTTAAAGATTGTATGGCAGAAAGAAATGCAGCAAAAAGTAAAGCATGCGAGTCTGGATGTCTGGTTGATTGGCAGAACTACCGCAAGCTGAGAAA
This sequence comes from Notolepis coatsorum, assembly GCF_963971535.1. Classification (NCBI taxonomy): domain Eukaryota; kingdom Metazoa; phylum Chordata; class Actinopteri; order Aulopiformes; family Paralepididae; genus Notolepis; species Notolepis coatsorum. The sequence goes on from NC_140165.1 coordinate 107,215,685, forward strand.
TTGTGTCACAAAGTGGAATAGAAAGCTTTTCTAAGATAAATGAAGTGAAAAATGACAGTAAACAGTTATGGAAAACATTTAACACTGTACTAGGAAGGGGGTATAACAATGTACCTAGCTTTATTGAGGTTGATGGGGCATTTATAACAAAGCATGTTAGCTCGGTATTTCAATGACTTCTTCTTGTGTAAGGTTGAAACTCTAAGGAATAATATGTGTATGGGTAATGTAAAATATAATGATAACATATTAGAAAGGATTATGAAAGATTAAAAAAATGCTAATTTAGTCTGTGTTCTGTTGATAGAATAGTGGAAGAAATGTTGTTGGATATAAAAAAGGAAAAACCAGCAGGCCTGGATAACATGGATGGTAGACTACTGAAGGTTTCAGCAAAGCATGTAGCAGGTATGGTCACGCATATTATAAATCAAAGCATCAAATATGGTCTATGTCCAAAAGTCTGGAAGGAGGCTAAAATCATTCCTTTACAGAAAAATGCAAAAGTCAACCTGTCAGGTGCAAACAGTCGCCCTGTGAGCATTTTGCCAGTGTTAGCGAAGATCATGGAAAAAAGAGTGTTTACACAAATCCAGTTACTTCAATGACAATGAATTGAATACTGATTTTCAGCATATCTAGTTACTCAACAGCGACAGCGTTGACACAGCTAGTAGATGATTGTCTAATGGATATTGATAGAAAGAAATTAGCAGGATCAGTGATGTTAGACTTCAGTGCAGCATTTGATGTCATGGATCATGACATACTACTGGAGAAACTTAAAGCCTATGCCTGGCTTTGCTTCATCGTCAGTTTCATGGATAACTTATACAGTAGAAACCAGAGAGTATTTTTTAACGGTAGCCTATCTGAAGCGAAAAAAGTTAAGTATGGAATTCCGCAGGGAAGCTGCCTTGGACCTCTGTTATTCAACATTACACAAACGATTTGCCATTAATTTTAGAGCAAGCAAAGGTGGCTATATGCGGACGATACAACCCTGTACATGGCGTCCTCCTCAGTGGAAGATCTGGGTGTGGCACTAAATAAAGAGCTACAAAAAGTAGAAGAGTGGATTAGAGCATAGAACGGTTTTAAACATAGCAAAAACAAAGTGTATTTTAATGGGTTCTCACCATATGCTAATTGCTCATCCAAAATAAAAAAAATAATGATGGGGGAACTGAAATTGAACAGGTAGAAGAAGCAAAGCTACTAGGTATAACATTGGACAGTCATCTGAGCTGGTCAACGCATATAAATAACATAACAAAAAAATGGAAGATGTGCATTCCTAACACCAGTCAGTGATCCATGTTATCCAGGCTCTGATCCTTTCACATCTGGATTACTGTCCGGTGGGGAAGTGCTGGAAGAGAAAAACTGGGAAAACTACAAATGACACAGAACAAAGCAGCGCGCCTTGCTCTGAATTGTAGGAAAAGGTCAAACATAGTAAGTATGCATGAAAAACTGTCATTAATGGTAGAACAAAGACTAAATGTAAATATCATGTTTTTTAGAAATATATATATATAAGAACAAAAAACCTGCTTGTCTATATGACGTGATGCAATTCACAATCAACAGACAGTTACTCCACCAGGCATGTGTCAATGGAAAGATGTACTGTAAAGATGCCAAGAACAAATGCAATGAAAAGGACTGATGTATAGAGCCATGACTGCATGGAATTCCTTACCACCTGCATTAACTAGGGTTGAAGAAAAACACAACATTTAGTAAACACCTTAAAAATCATATAAGAAAGAATGGTACCGTCAGTTAAGTAAACATAGTGGGTGATTGAGAAGATGGGTGTGTTTCAGTTTCAGTTTATTTTTTTTAAAGGACAGTACACATTGATAAACATTTCTGTAAACAAAGATAAACATTTCTGTTTTAGCCAGCTGGCTAATTCGCAACTGTAGTCCTTTTGGCAAGATGTTATGAGACCGACAATACACCTAGAACAGAAACATTAACAGTACAACACAGTATTTACAACATAATCCAACATAATAATAAAATACACAATGAAATGATTAAAACTTTAAAAGTGATTACATGTTTGATTGGTTAATAACCAGGTATTGAGGTTTTTTGTAAAGGTGTGGTAGGTAGCACAGTGTCTTATTTCAGTATAGGGTGTTCCAGAACTGAGTGGCTCCGACTACAAAACAGGACTGACTGAAAGGACCTGGACCTGGACGGCACAGTACAGTCCCCTCTCTGGGTAGATCTTGTGGACCTATTATAGGATGTTTTTTGTTTGATAAAAGTACTGAGGGGTGGGGGGGCCTTGCCATTTAAGATCTTGAATAGTAGGCAGGCATCTGTGTATTTTGTGAGGTTTTCCCAGCTGAGGATTCTGTACTTGTTGATAATGTGACAGTGGTGGTAAGTATATGGTTTTCGGTCCAGCACCTTGAGGGCCTGTTTATACAGAGAGAGAATGGTTGTGTTTTTTGCATGGGTCCAGCTAGTCATACAGTACATGAGATGGGAAATGATCATTGCATTCATATAAAGAAGGGCAGCAGTGGATGTTAAACAGTTCCTCATGAATCTGAAATTTGACAAATTATATTTGGCAGTCTGGGTTACTCTTTTTACCTGCTTTTTGAATAATAATGTAGAGTCAAGGATAATACCAAGATATTTAAATTGTGAGACTACTTGAATTGGCTCTCCAGCAACAAACACTCCAGGATTATCAGATGTTGGATTGGATTTTGTGAAGTACATACAAACTGTCTTCTTCACATTAAGACACAGTTGAGACTCTGTGAGCCAGTTGCTGACATTCACCATTGCAGCGTTTAGTTTAACAGCTGTCAGTTCTTTGGTTTTTTCATGAATATAAATAACAGTGTCATCGGCATACATTTGAATTTCACACTCTGTGCAAACAGATGGAAGATTATTTATAAATAAACTAAATAGGAGAGGCCCCAAGATTGATCCCTGGGGCACACCCATTGTATTGCTCAGGAAGGGTGATGTTTCACCTCTGACCCTAACACAATGAATTCTGTCAGCAAGACAAGACTTCACCCAGTTCAGCACGCCAATAGAAAAATTATAGTTAGCAAGTTTGCAAAGATGACTAACGGTGTCAAATGCCTTCTTAAAATCTAAGAATATGGCACAGACGACACCTCCTTTGTCCATCTTTTGTTTAATACTCTCTAGGAGAAAGCAGTTGGCTGTCTCATGGAGTGGTTGGTCCAAAAGCCAAATTGCATTGGGTGCAGAGTGTACAGGCTATTATTAATATGGGAGATTAGCTGTTCAATAATGCATTTTTCAGCAACTTTGGAGATAACAGGCAATATACCGATTGGCCTAAAGTTACTCACTGTGCTTGAGTCTCCTGATTTAAAGACTGGTATAACAATGGCTGTCTTCCAGTCATTCGGGTATTTATATTCTTTAATAGAGGCATTCACTATTTTTGTTAATGGTTCAGTGAATGCATCTGCATAATTTTTTTGAAAAAGTGAGTCCAGACCAAATACATCCTTAGACTTAGAGCTTTTGAGGGATTTCAGAATTTTGCTAATTTGGGCTTCAGTGACCTCCATCAGGGAAAACACTGGCTGGGATTCATCTATCAGACTTGCAATAAGTGGTCCTGTTTGACTGTTGGGCACTGTCATCCTAACAGAGTTCACAAAATAGGAGTTGAAAAGAGTTGCAATTTGTACTGGTTCTTTAATCAGGGAGCCATTATCTTTAATTTCAAGCTGTTTTGTTGATCTTTGACTGCTGCCTGATAACCTTTTCAAATTGTCCCAGATTTGTTTTGGATTTCCCTTAGCTTCGCTCAACACATTTACAAAAAAGGTTGCTTTAGCAGCTTTGATAACTTTTATAACCCTGTTTCTTAAGGAAGCAAAGATTTGTCCATCTGTTGAAAGTTTGGTCTTCAAATATGTTCTCAGGGCATTGTCTCGTCCCTTCATGAGTTTCATTATATTACCATCAATCCAGGGGAGAGTCTGTTTGCTATTGTTTTTTACTTTGCATTTCTTAAGAAATGATTTAGTTGTATTTGTAATTGTATCTACGGACATGCGTGTGTCAGTATCCACATTGTTCCCAGATACAAGGTCCTTCCAGTTGATGTTCTTAATTGCACTTTCAAATTCAGTCATGTCACTCTTAGGTATTCTGAATGTATTACATTTTGTGTTGGAGGTCAGGTGTGCTCGATTTTGGGGAAGTTTTCTAACTACAAGGGTTAGGTTGTGATCAGACAGGCCTGTAATCATGTTAAATGTCTTAGGCACTCTCTCAGGTTTGTTAGAGAATATTAGGTCAATTTGAGTTCTTGATGTGGAAGTTATCCTAGTGGGCCCCTTTACTAACTGTGTAAGATCACATTTATTTGTGATTCTATTCAGTGCTTTTTTACCTAATTTATCTTCATAGTTTAGGTTCAGAATGATCGCCAAGGATTAATACTTCCTTCCCTGAGCTATATTTCTTTAGTACATCTTGGAAGTTATCAAGAAAGACAGACGTTGCAGAGGGTGGCCTATACACTCCTATTAAGACAAAGGACATTCTTGGAAATAATGTGACGTTCAGACAGATGCATTCGATGTCATTCTCGGGGGAATTGGATCTCTTCGCATCATATATGTTCTCGTACATAGAACATTACCCCCCCCCCCCCCCTCTTCCTTGAACTGAACCTTGATTGGTGAACTTAGATTTTTAATATATTTGTATGTTGTATTGAGATGTATTGTTGTACTTTAAGTGAACATTGTTCACTTAACATGATTGAGTAGATGGGTATGTGTGATTGGTGAACTTAGATATTTTATTATATAATATTTGTATGTGTTATTGAGGTGTATTGTATTGTTTTATTGTATTGTATTGATTGTATTGATTGTATTGTATGGACCCCAGTAATAGTAGCCTATGCCTGTGGCAATGGCTAATGGGGATCCAAATAAACTAAACTAGCCCAGTGTCTATGCCTCTAGGAAGAGGGTAAACAACCACTGCTCCTTGGGAAGAGCCTCTGCAGAAGGGCAGTACACTATGCCCTTGTATTTGGCCGTGTCCAGTCTCAGCTGTCCTGAACTGTCCGTATTGAGCAGTATCGTAAGGTCCAGTTTCTGGACTGGAGCAGGTAGGCCAGAGCAGCGATGTCATTGGAGCCGGCACCACCAGCTGAGCTGGGCTTAGCTGAGGGGGAGGGGTCTAGATGGGGGCTCACATCAGCAGGGGGGGGAGGGTCAGAGTCCACCACGACGTCCCGCTTCCACACCCTCCTCTTGTGGCGCAACTTCACCAGGGTGGTCTCGGTCACGTCCATCATGAACACTCGGGTCTGCCTCAGGAAGGTCTCATTGCCCAAAATGCGCCGCCTGATGAACCAAAATAATTATAGAGCCAGATATCAATTAGACATACCAGTGTATTTTGCAGGTGGCCTGGAGGTTAGTATTATAGAGCCAGATATCAATTAGACATACCAGTGTATTTTGCAGGTGGCCTGGAGGTTAGTATTATAGAGCCAGATATCAATTAGACATACCAGTGTATTTTGCAGGTGGCCTGGAGGTTGGCACGAATGTCCGGCCATTCCTGGTCACCGCCACAGCCCTCCGATCCTGGTTCAGCCCCTCCAAAAGGTCCAGTGTGTTTGCACTGGTTCCTGGTAAAAAAAATATGTATGCCAATGAAAAGGTTTTTTTGTAAAACATTTTTATTTCATTTATTAATTTCAAACCATGCAACCTATACAATACAAGACAACCACAAAACAGTACAATAACCACCACAAAACAATACAATAGACAACAGTAACAACAGACACCACAGTTAATGGTTTGAAAAGGGGGATGGAAGAAGCTAAGCTTGTGAATTTCCATTCCCCACACCCTGACCATCAATTGCTATATACAACATGTAACATAGCTGTTTCCCACATTCCCCTGACATCTCAACAAGACATACATGAGTCTGACTAGTTAATACATATGCTATATAACATATTCCTTGTAATGCCAAACGTCATGTTCTCCCTCCTCCTTATACGTTATACGGTTTATACCTTTCCAATATTCCCTTTTTTTTTTTTTAAACTGGTTTATGTTTTACTCAGTTTAACCTCCTCGTCCAATTCATTCCATAATCTCACTCCACAAACAGATATGTATAGATTTTAGAGTGATTCTTGCACCCGGTTGCTGAAGTTTCTGTTTCCAGTAACGCTAAGCCCTTCTGATTGGTTGAGATGGCCTTCATGTTTGAACTACATCGCCACCTGTTGCTTTGGCATTGTACTACATGTATCGGTTGCTGGTTTTCCAGCCGCCGTGAGTATGCGATTATACGCGGTTATTCACCTGTGTGGACAGAGGTTTATTTTTTTTTTTAAACTTCGGTTACATTAAATCCAGCGCTCGTGTGGACAGGATCAAATAACAAACTCAGAAAAACCGACGGCTTCTCAGTTACAGTGGGTGACAATATTGTCACAAGGAAAGACGAAATTACATACCTACTAGGTTCCATCCTAGAGGCAAATCTTTCCTGTGACAAAATGGCATCAAAAAAGTCAACCAACGAACTAGATTCTTGTACTGGATCTCCTCTCTAAGAATACCCTGAAGACTCTGGCAGGAGCACTCATTCAAGGGTACTACGACTATGCTTGCACCTCATGGTACCAAAGTACCTCAAAGGCGCTAAAAACAAGATTACAAACATCACAAAACAAACTGGTCAGACTACTACTTGACCTTACTCCTAGAACCCACCTCACCCCTGCCCACTTTGAGTAGGATGGCTTAGAATAGAAGACAGAGTACAGCAACTTGCAATGGGCCTGGTCTACAAGATACACTACACCACTAAGGTACCCATGTACATGTCAAAATACTTCCCAAAGGTCAGTGAATACCACAACCATAACACGAGAGGGAGCTCCACAAATCATGTTAAACCCAGATTCGGCTCAAACAAGGGACTAAACACGTTTCGCAATTATGCCACATCAATGTGGAACGCCCTAGGCTGCACGATTTTGGGAAATAATCTAATTGCGATTATTCGGACAGATATTGCGATTGCGATTTGCGATGCGCTTATAACATATTTAAAAAAAAAATTACAAGAAGAATGTTGCTGCTTTCTGTAGTCGGGTCCCAACTGCAAAATTACTGTATTACCCTGTATTATACACTTTTACTATCATGTAGACTATTCTGCTTTGTGTTTACATGTGATGTATTGTATACATGCACATTTATTATGTTCTTGTGTGATGTATCGCACATTTTATTGCTGTGTGATGTATTGCAAATGTTATTGCCGTCATCTTGGCCAGGTCTACCTTGCAAAGGAGATCTTGTATCTCAATGGGACTTCCTGGTTAAATAAAAAAAAAAAAAAAAAAAAAAAAAAAAATGTAATTGCAGGCTTGGCGATTTGATAATTGCATCATTCCAAATCGCGATTTCGATTAAAAAACGATTAATCGTGCAGCCCGCGGCGGCCCTACCCAAAGGTGTAAAGGAATGTGAATCACTACCCACTTTCAAAACCGCGCTCAAAGAACACCTACGGGAGACTGCGATTCGAAAATGGCCCCTGTAAATGTCCTAACCCAACCCCCTCCAATGTACAGTAAATGACCTAACCCAAGAATACACGAGACCCTTCTCTTGGAAACAAGTATGGTTTCGTCGATATTCCAATGTACAGTTGTACAGTTTCCCCCACCCCGCCTACCCCACCCACCTAACCACCTCCAATGTACAGTCCCCCCCCCACCCACCCAACCTCCTCCAATGTACAGTTTCTACGTCAAATGTATACTCTCTTTTTTAAACTCTTTTTTGTATCACAAACAGTACTGTATTTGCAAATCTGGTATGTCATAAATGTATAGATGTAGCAGTACTGTCTATCTGTATGTCATGTGTGTCATATATGTCCTGATGAATTGAAAATGGGGGACCCTGATGTAAACAAGACAAGTCTTTCTCTGGTCTGCATCCCCTTAACAATTGTGTGTATTCAGCTGTACTGTACTGTACCCATTCTGCAATCTGTTAATAAAGTTTTCAATCAATCAATCAATGCAGCAACACACACACACGTAAGATGGGCGACAGACAGGAACACACATGCATTGACCCATCACGTCTTGTTTTGAAATCGAGTGAGTGCCATCTCGCAATCTCCGACTCCCCCCATGTCCACACTACTAACGCAACTCTAGTTCATTTGAATAAATTCCTCAAACAATATACAAAGACAATATTTATATAATTAGAACGCTAATAATACGGCTATTTCCAACAGTGTATGAAACTCAAAATGTGAAGTCCTTGTGCCACACACACTTCCGCATTCCGTGTCTAGCGTTTGCTCAATTAGCAGCATGAAACAAAGTAACACAAAGTAGCCTAAACCAAGTCATACATATATGTCACACCGACTTAACAAAACACGGCGCGGCATACACGCAACATCGACCTATCGTAAAACCACACTGTGTTCTGTAGGCTGTTTATGTTTACTTACATTCTTCACGAACTTAAGGCACTCTCTCTCAGTCTCTCTGAAGTAACGAGGCGTTTACAGAAACAACAGTATTACATGGGCGCGTCTATACTTTCCGTAGCCGCATTTCTGGCAAGACGCTCTCTGATTGGCCGACGCCTGTTTCTACACTGGTTAAGTTTAGGCACTCCTACCTGGGCGCGTCTGGCTCAGTGGGCTGTCCATAAATGTGCCTGACTAGAAATAATAAAACCCAATATAACAAAAATAACTGGGGATTTACAACACGTGTGGAATATGCAGGCGTTGCAAAGCAAAAGTAAAGTATTTTGGGAACATTACAAACTTGAGGACTCACATGGTACGCCATCATCCAGATATTAAATAGCAGCAAACAACCCGGCCAAAAAACAAACTATCATTACACCTGGGTAAAATGGAATCCATTCTCTTTGGATCAAAATTGCAAACTCAGCAAGGCCAACGGCTTCTCTGTTACAGTGGGTGACAATATTGTCACAAGGAAAGATGAAATTACCTACCTGGGTTCCATCCTAGAGGCTAATCTTTCAGTCTGTGACAAATGGCATCCAATGTAATAAAAAAAAGTCAACCAACGAACAATATTTTCTCCTCTCTGGTAAACAAGAATACCTTGAAGACTCTAACCAGACTCTCATTCAAGGGTTCTATGACTATGCTTGCACCTCATGGTACCAAAGCACCTCAAAGGCGCTAAAAACAAGGCTACAAACATCACAAAACAAACTGGTAAGACTACTGCTTGACCTGACTCCTAAACCCACCTCACCCCTGCCCATTTTGACAACCTAGGATGGCTTAGAGTAGAAGACAGAGTACAGCAACTTGCAATGGGCCTGGTCTACAAGATACACTACACCACGAAGGTACCCATGTACATGTCGAAATACTTCCCAAAGGTCAGTGAATACCACGATCACAACACCAGAGGGAGCTCCACAAATCATGTTCAACCCAGATTCGGCTCAAACAAGGGACTAAACACGTTTAGCAATTATGCCACAATAATGTGGAATGCCCTACCCACAGCCGTAAATGAATGTGAATCCCTACCCTCCTTCAAAACCGCTCTCAAAGAGCACCTACGGGTGGCTGCAATTAGAAACTGGCCCCGGTAAATGTCAAACCCCACCCCCTCCAATGTACAGTTTCTTCCCCTTTGGATGTTTTTTTTATGATATTTTTTTCTTAAACAGTGTATATTTGTATGTCTTGTATGGCATAAATGTCTTGATGAATTGAAAATGGAGGAGGACCCTTATGTAAACAAGACGATTTACATAAGGGTCTGCATCCTCTTAGCAGTTGTTTGTATTGAGCCGTTTGATTGATTGATTGACATTTTTATTAACAGATTGTAGAATAGGTACAATACAGTATGGCTCAATACACACAATTGTTAAGGGGATGCAGACCAGAGAAAGACTTTCATCTTGTTTACATCAGGGTCCCCCATTTTCAATTCATAACATTTATGACATATGTGACATACAGATATACAGTAATACATACGCGACATACAGATATACAGTACTGTTACATCCGTACTGTATTGTACCCATTCTGCAATCTGTTAATAAAGTTTTCAATCAATCAATCAATCAATCAAACAAACACACTCTGCAGCACCAATGTTCTCAAAAGACCTCTGTCCAGCCTGTTTCTTGTCAACTGTCGCTGCAACATTGTGAGATAATGTGCCAGTGTGGGTGATTTTAGCAGTTTGGTTATACAAATCTGTATCTTGATTGATTGATTGATTGAAAACTTTATTAACAGATTGCAGAATGGGTACAATACAGTACAGCTCAATACACACAATTGTTAAGGGGATGCAGACCAGAGAAAGACTTTCGTCTTGTTTACATCAGGGTCCCCCATTTTCAATTCATCAGGACATATATGACATACATGACATACAGATAGTCAGTACTGCTACATCTATACATTTATGACATACCAGATTTGCAAATACAGTACTGTTTGTGATACAGAAGGAGTCAAGAAAAGGGAGTATATACATTTGACGTAGAAACTGTACATTGGAGGAGGTTGGGTGGGGGGGGGGGGTTGGGTACATTGGGATATTGACAACCATACTGGGTAATTTACATTGGAGGTGGTTGGGGGGGGGGGGGGCACACTGTATAAACAAGAAAAACTGTACATTGAGGGGGGGGGGGGGAGGAGACACTGTACAAACAAACAAAATTGTACATTGGACTATTGACAAAACCATACTAGGTAAATGACTGTACATTGGAGGGGGTTGGGTTAGGATATTTACAGGGGCCAGTTTTGAATTGCAGTCTCCCGTAGGTGTCCCTTGAGAGAGGTTTTGAAAGTGGGTAGTGATCCACATTCCTTTACAGCTTTGGGTAGGGCGTTCCACATTGATGTGGCATAATTGCGAAACGTGTTTAGTCCCTTATTTGAGCCGAATCTGGGTTTAACATGATTTGTGGAGCTCCCTCTGGTGTTGTGATCGTGGTATTCACTGACCTTTGGGAAGTATTTTGACATGTACATGGGTACCTTGGTCGTGTAGTGTATCTTGTAGACCAGGCCCATTGCAAGTTGCTGTACTCTGTCGTCTACTCTAAGCCATCCTAGGTTGTCAAAGTGGGCAGGGGTGAGGTGGGTTCTAGGAGTAAGGTCAAGCAGTAGTCTGACCAGTTTGTTTTGAGATGTTTGTAATTTTGTTTTTAGCGCCTTTGAGGTGCTTTGGTACCATGAGGTGCAAGCATAGTCGTAGTACCCCTGAATGAGTGCTCCTGTCAGAGTCTTCAGGGTATTCTTGTTTACCAGAGAGGAGATCCGGTACAAGAATCAAGTTCGTTGGTTGACTTTTTTTATTACATTGGATGCCATTTTGTCACAGGAGAGATTAGCCTCTAGGATGGAACCCAGGTAGGTAATTTCATCTTTCCTTGTGACAATATTGTCACCCACTGTAACTGAGAAGCCGTCGGTCTTGCTGAGTTTGTTATTTGAACCGAAGAGAATGGACTCTGTTTTGCCCATGTGTAATGATAGTTTGTTATCAGCGAGCCATATGCAGATTTTGCCTAGTTCCGAGCTGAGGGTTTTTTCAACCTGTAACTTGTTCTTGTCAGAGACCAGCAGGGCTGAGTCGTCCGCAAACAGGAACAAGTTGCAGTCACAAGCTGACGACATGTCATTTGCATAAATTAGGAACAGTAGCGGTCCTAGTATGCTTCCTTGTGGAACACCACAGCTCACTGTGAGGGGGGGGGATAGGGTACCGTTTACCTCCACCATCTGTTCCCTCCCCTCAAGGTAGGATTGCATCCAGCTCACTGATAGACTATCAAAACCAATTGCTTTTAGCTTGTCAATCAGAATGGAGTGATTGACCGTGTCAAAGGCCTTTTGTAGGTCCAGCATGACCATGCCGCAGTATTTGCCTGCGTCCACCTCTTGTTTGATGTGGTCGTTCAAATAGAGAAGGCATGTGTCAGTGGAGTGGGATGTTCTGAAGCCAGATTGGAATTCGTAGATTAGATTTTTTTCCGCTAGGTACTTTTCGACCTGTTCGTAGACAATTTTTTCCATGACTTTCAAGATGGAGGTGAGAATAGAAACAGGGCGGTAGTTGCCTGGGTCTAATTTGCTGCCCTTTTGTGCAGAGGGGTCACCCTCGCAATTTTGAAGTATTTGGGGACGTGTCCCTGTTTTATGGAGAGGTTTATTATGTGTGTGATGACTGGGGTGATGGCGGCTGCTGAGTCTCTGAGGAATTTGGAGGGGATGTTGTCATGGCCAGTGGCCTTGTTAGGTTGGAGGTGCTCAGTTTTTTGAGTACCTCATCTGTAGTTACCATTTCCAGCTTGAAGTCGTCCTTGTGGACCCCTAGGTTTTTGTAGTAAGCTACTATGTGTTCTACCCCATAAAGCCCTGAGTGGGAGGGTAGTTTATTAACCAGTGTTGTAACTGAGGGGTACAATTCCCTGACTGTATTAATCAAGTATTAGTATCATTAAACTACTACCGTCCTGTACATTACTGGCCAATACCGTACAAAGGTATATTAGATTAGAACACTTCCACAATGAAACGGTTTCCACACAAATACTCGTTTAGAATATTTATTACATTAAGAATATGATATTACATTACTTTGTTCACTTTGGATGCGCTTATAAGGCAAAGAATGTGCAGGCAAATCAATAATGAATATTAAGTAATTAGATCTAGTGATATTCTGGGAAGGGGGGGTGTACTACCGGTTGTAAGCCAGCAGGGGGGGCAATGCTCTATGAAAGTCAAGGGTCCACGGAGGCGATATCACCCCTGAGTCAGCGGGAAAGGCAGCCTGGTCCCAGGGTGCGCGCCGTGCAGGTGAAAGCCGTGGAGCCTCTGGTACGACAGAGACGGGCTCGAGTGATGGTCTCCACGGGCAGGTGTAGATCCCACAGTAGCAGCGGGGTAGGCGGTTCTCTGCTCCAGCAGCTTGGTGAAGAATGAAGAATAATAATCCTGCCGAAAAGGCTCTGCTGGCGGGGTAAATCCTCCGGTTGGTCCGTGGTTCACAGTTGAACTTGACGTTACTATCCTATTTAGCACGCGGCAATTAAGTGCTCTATGTAGACGCACAATTACTCACTTCACGTGGTCTTTGACTCGTAATGAAGGTTTACTAATAAATAGCGAACGATACGTTAAACAAACATATTAGGATAACACGAGACTCTATCTTGGGGCGATGCGAGCCCTACTCTGCCCACGTTGCGTAGTGGGGAGAGACGTCACTTGGATAACTGGAACTGAACGAGACTGAACGGGACAAGGGACTAAGAGGAGTTCTACATTTCTTGCGCCCTATTTATGTGCACGGTGAACAAATAGTACCATTCGTATTTCGGTAGCCGTATTCCTACGCGGAACCGGGGCTAGTTGGGACATGTTCGTCGGCACCTTTCAAGTCGGGTCTAGGGGGTAAGTCATTGGCGCCTAGGGGATCGCTTCCAATAGGAGAACGAATATTATGGTCTGTCCTGTAGCAGGTAAAGGGATATTCCGTATATATGTACAAAGAATATACAAGGGATATCAAACGATATACAAATATTATACATGGGATCTCAGGCAATAAATATATATATTCGGTTTAATCTGACCCTTTGTAACAGCCGCCCCCTAATTAGTCCCACCTAATTAGCTAAGCAGAGACAGATTAACCGCACTGTCCACTACTCAATGTCTGTGAGGGGTCGGGCAGTTCACAAAGTCAGGGGTCATGGTCGTCATTAGGCGAGTCGGGGAGCCTTGGCGACTCTATCAGCCTCGCCACGGGTCGGTTGTAGATCCGCCCTTGGCCGAGCACTTCTGCCACTCTGACCTTTCCGTCGGCACCAGTGGTCACTTTGCTTACGCGGCCGGCCGGCCACGCAGCTCGGGGTGGTGACTGGTCTATGGTCATGACGACTGGACGGGATGAAGGGGGGCTTAGGAGGAAGCGGGCCTGAGACTGCTTTGATCTGTGCTTGGCTGTGCTTTCTCCTCCTCCGTCTGTTTCTCTTGTTCGCTCTGTACCCCGTGTGAGGAGGGGCCGGTCCCGGCCGCCCCGTCAAGGAGTCGCTTGGGGTGCTGGGTTCGAGGTCAGCTACGTCTGAAGCGCAGCTGAGTTCCGAACTCCCTCTGGTACCCACGGTTCTCTCATGGGCCTCTCGCTTAATGTCAATAGCCTCTGCTGTACGGGGGAGAGGCCGGTGTCGCTCGCCTCTGTGTGTAGGCAGCTTGTAGACGTGGGTTGACTGTCAAGTCCGTAGAGGGGGCCTTGGAGCGTCCATCCCAGTCGGGTCTGAACCGCGACCGGGCATCCTTTGGGTCCGACGTGGGCCGCCTCAATTGGGAGAATGAGGTCCGCGTGGTCGGAGCCGATGAGCAGGGTCGGTGTGGCGCCGTCGATAAGCGGTATAGGTAGTTGACGTAGGTGCCCATACTTAGCCATCAGCTGTGGGATGGGGTAGGTGTACTGCGACAGGCCTATGTCGTGGCTGGTGAAGACGTTACTTATACTATACTGCTTCTCGGGCTTGTCCACCGCTGCTATCTCGAAGGAGACCTTTTCACCCTTTATGGTCTTCTGGTCCCTTCTGATGGTGCGTATGGTCATTGTATCTTTGACACCTCGCAGGCCCAACTGGGCTGCTGCGGAAGCGAGGAGGAGAGTCTTTTCGGACCCATCGTCCAGGACGGCGTAAGTGTCCAGGACCTTGTCCTCGTGGCTCAGGAGCACTCTGACCACTTTGAGGAGCACACGGGGGGTCCCGCTGTGCTGGTCAATGTGGAGCACTCCTGTGGGTGGTGACGTAGACTCTATATGGTACGAGTCGCACCTTGACTCCCAGTGTCTGCCGTAGCAGTCGGGACACCAAGGAGCGGTCTGGTGGAACTTTGGTTCTGGTGCCACCGCCTCAGCATGGTACATTACCGCGACGGGCCCACTCGGTTGTCCTGGCTGACGCTTGTTGATGTCATGCAGGACCTCCAGGTGGGTGCCACCGCACCTGCTGCACTTCTTTTTCAAGCGGCACTCAGCTGCTAGGTGGCTGCGCGCGCAGCGGAAGCAGCGGCGGTGGTCCTTGACCCACTGGCTCACATCATCCGTGGTCAGCTTCTTGAAATCTTCGCACTGATACAGCCGATGTTCTCCCTCACAGTACTGGCACTCAATCTTCCACTGGTCCTCTTTCGTCGAGGGGGTGTTGTGGTTCTGGTGTTGCGGTACTGATTCGGCTTGGTGCATAACAGTCACCGATCTTCGGCCATCGTTTACTCTCCTAGGTCCCTCTCTGGAGCTTGGTGTGCTCCGCACGAACGTATCCAATCGTAGGCTGCTGACTTCTCTCGCCAGGAAGTCGGCCAAGTCTAGGAGGGATGGTTCTGGACCGTTAGGATCACGGTGGTCTCTTTGCCGCCTGAAGCGCTCCTGTCTGGCGGGCGGCAGCTTCTCTAAAATCCTCTCGACGTTAGAGTTGGCGTATAGCTCGTGCATACCCTTTTCTCGTTGCGCTCCCAGCATCCCTACCAGGGACTGTACTTTTATAGACAGGTCGTCTAGTGAGCGATTGTCTGTTGCTGGGGGTAAGCGGTCAATATGCCTTATCTCTTCTATTACGTAATCCCATATACGTCCATATCTCTGGTCCAGCGCTGCTAGAGCCGCGGTGTATGGGGTCGTAGAGGTGGCATAGGCTAGCGCTATATTGTGCGCCCGGGGCACTTTCAGGTGCTGCAGTAATATTGCATACTTGTGGCGTTCATCAGCGACATCCACCATCATTGTCTCTAAGCACATCCGGAGCTCCGTATACTGTGCTCGATTCTCATGGGTGAAGTCTGGAAACGTCGGTGTGCCAATGTATGATGTCATGGATGACTGGCACATCGGTGAGCGTTGGGGGAGAGGCCTCCTAGGCGAGTCTCCTCTTGCGTGTCGTCTTGGGCTGGTACTTGGTGGGTACCGAAGGTCGGGTACCCAGGTGCTGTTCCTCGGGGCTGACGGTGCGTCAAACTCACCCGTGAGTTGAATCGGGGGTTTGTAGCGCAGGGCCTCGGGGCTGACTTCTGGGCTGTACTGGACCTCCTGGTCCTGAGTACGTTGCTGCTGGTCGGGGCTGTACTGGGCCTCCTGGGCCAGAGCACGTTGCTGCTGGTCGGCTTGACACTCCTCCTCCTCCTCCTCCTCTCCCTCTGCTAGGACCTGGAGTCTTCTGTTCAGTCTCTCGGCGTGGTCCGGTTCTTCCCGGTTGCTGGGTCTCGTATGGACCGGCCGGGGAGGGGGTTCCGAGACGTGGACAGGATCCTCCTGTTGGCGGGGTCCCGGGTCGCTTCGTCGGGTAGGGGAATGTGTCCTAGACCCATGTCTTGACGATCTCTGAGAGCTCCGTGCGGAGTGAGGGGGTGTCGCCATGGCAACCAGTTTGTCCATCAGCTCCGCCTGCAGCCGGTCGTGCTCTGCCTCGCGCCGGGCATGGGCTGCGTCGCGCGCTGCTTCGCGCTGGGCATTGGCGATGTCGCGCTGCGCATTGGCGCTGGCCTGGGCAGCGTCGCGCTGTGCGTTGGCGACGTCGCGCTGGGCATTGGCGCTGGCATGGGCGGCGTGGAGCTGTGCATTTGCGACGTCGGCGCGGCTTCTCTCAATGTTCTCTTCTGTCTGGAGGCGTCTGGTCTCCAGTCTTATTCGGTCGTCTTCACTCCTTTGTTGCGCCTGGAAGCGCTCTCGCTCGCCTGCAAAATGTTCGCGCTCGCACGTCTGTTGCGCTTGAAGTCGATCGCGTTCGGTGGAGGCTGCCAGGGTGGCGATGAGTGCCTGCGCCAGCATCTTGTCCGCCTCGCTGGGGGAAGACGCCGTTCGGGGCGATCGGCTCCCGGCAGTACTTGTTGGAGATCCGTTCTCCGGTTGCGTACCGAGGAGATCCGTCTCCTGGGTGCGCGTCTCTTTAGGGTTGTCTTCCTCCCGGAGCTGATCGGGGACTATTTCTTCGGTATTGTCTGGGGGTAAAGTCGTGTCAGTTCCCTCCTGGTCCCCACCGTGAGCTTGGTCAGTTACATTAGAACCCACTAGGGCCTCTGTTGGCGGGGTAGCCTGGTTGTTAGGGTCGGACATAATTTTACTTTATACTTTTTCCGCGTTTAACTTCCCTTTAAAGCTAGGTATTGGACTGACAGAGTATGCCTCTAGATAGGGAGGTGGCTGCCGTCTGCGCTGCGGGCGATCTAGCTTAGGAGAACCGTTTGTGGAGTGTTCGTCATTGGCCATGTCAATATTAATATTATATTAATATTACGCTAATTATTATCTCCGGCTCGAAGGACCAATTGTAACTGAGGGGTACAATTCCCTGACTGTATTAATCAAGTATTAGTATCATTAAACTACTACCGTCCTGTACATTACTGGCCAATACCGTACAAAGGTATATTAGATTAGAACACTTCCACAATGAAACGGTTTCCACACAAATACTTGTTTAGAATATTTATTACATTAAGAATATGATATTACATTACTTTGTTCACTTTGGATGCGCTTATAAGGCAAAGAATGTGCAGGCAAATCAATAATGAATATTAAGTAATTAGATCTAAGGATATTCTGGGAAGGGGGGGTGTACTACCGGTTGTAAGCCAGCAGGGGGGGGCAATGCAAAGGGTCCACGGAGGCGATATCACCCCTGAGTCAGCGGGAAAGGCAGCCTGGTCCCAGGGTGCGCGCCGTGCAGGTGAAAGCCGTGGAGCCTCTGGTACGACAGAGACGGGCTCGAGTGATGGTCTCCACGGGCAGGTGTAGATCCCACAGTAGCAGCGGGGTAGGCGGTTCTCTGCTCCAGCAGCTTGGTGAAGAATGAAGAATAATAATCCTGCCGAAAAGGCTCTGCTGGCGGGGTAAATCCTCCGGTTGGTCCGTGGTTCACAGTTGAACTTGACGTTACTATCCTATTTAGCACGCGGCAATTAAGTGCTCTATGTAGACGCACAATTACTCACTTCACGTGGTCTTTGACTCGTAATGAAGGTTTACTAATAAATAGCGAACGATACGTTAAACAAACGTATTAGGATAACACGAGACTCTATCTTGGGGCGATGCGAGCCCTACTCTGCCCACGTTGCGTAGTGGGGAGAGACGTCACTTGGATAACTGGAACTGAACGAGACTGAACGGGACAAGGGACTAAGAGGAGTTCTACATTTCTTGCGCCCTATTTATGTGCACGGTGAACAAATAGTACCATTCGTATTTCGGTAGCCGTATTCCTACGCGGAACCGGGGCTAGTTGGGACATGTTCGTCGGCACCTTTCAAGTCGGGTCTAGGGGGTAAGTCATTGGCGCCTAGGGGATCGCTTCCAATAGGAGAACGAATATTATGGTCTGTCCTGTAGCAGGTAAAGGGATATTCCGTATATATGTACAAAGAATATACAAGGGATATCAAACGATATACAAATATTATACATGGGATCTCAGGCAATAAATATATATATTCGGTTTAATCTGACCCTTTGTAACAAGTGTTGTGGCTATGTTTGTGAAGAAAATGTTTAAGTAATTGGCTACATCCAGCTTGTCTGTGATGAGCGTGTTGTCCGTTTTTATGTTTATGTTTGAGAATCTGGTTTTAAGTTTTTTACTGCATTCTAGTTGATTATTGAGTAATTTCCAAAGTTCACGTGGTTTGTTTTTGTTTTCCTCAGTTTTGTCATTGATGAAATTCTTTTTTGCAGTTTTGATCATGGAGTTTACGTCGTTTCTTAGTCTGTTTCTTTCTAGTTTGAGTTCAGTCACATGGGCTTGGAGTTCACTGCTCGTGCTTTTAGTAAGCTTTGACTGACTTTTACGAAACTCAGAGCATTTTTTGTCTCTGGTTTTCATAGCGGCCAGTATTTCGGAGTGCATCCACGGCTCAGCGCGATTTTTTACCCTGGTGGTTCTTAGGGGGGCCATGTTGTTTAGTCTTGTTGAGAATTTGGTTTTGAAACCAAGCCATGTTTCTTCAACCAGTGTACCATTGAGTTCATCTGACCAGTCCAGACTCTCCAGTTCAAGGTTGAAGGCCTCGCTAGAGTAGGTTTTGAGGTCTCTAGATGTGACTGTTTTGTGGCAGCCAGCCTTTTGTTTTAGTTTTTTGCGGGTACAGAATATCATATAATGATCACTTAACCCGCATGCTATAACCCCTTTATTGGAGATCTTGGACTTGTCGGAGGTCAGAATGGTAATGAAATGGACTCTTGGAGTGACCATCCATACCATTATGTCTCTGTGTGGAGTTGCATTAACTGTGTGAACATTTTGTTATGTTAATTCTAACTATGATGAACAGTGAATTTGTGGCATTTGTGGAGTAAGTCTGTCTCCTCGCCTGGCTTCCCTAGTTTTAATTAACTGGTTGGTGAGAAGATATTAAATGCACCTGATCTGGAACATGGTCTCTCTTTCCCTCCCCTTTTGCTCTTCTGTTTTGTGAGCAAATCATGCATCTGTGTACATGACTTACTGTTTCTGCAGTCACTCCCGGTCCAAACCACTGGGATTGAATGCAGCTGGTCATTGAATGTTTGATAAGATAAGATAATCCTTTATTGATCCCCTTGGGGAAATACGGGTGTCAAAGCAGCATGGGGGGGGATACAGGGTGGGGGATGCATAGCTTCACAGTCCTATACAGTCCAGTATCTATATACACTATAGATACACTTAAGCCAAGGTATAGATACAAATACAATATAATAATATACAAAGTACAAACACAAGATAGTCCAGTGGTGAGAGTCCAGTGATATGAGTCTCTACTCTCTAGTCGAAAGAAACAAGATAGTCAGTACGGTGATGTGAGTCTCTAGTTCTGAAGTCCCGAGGTGCTGCAGGACCAGCCGCTCAAAGGTCTTCATGACGTGTGACGTCAGAGCGGCCAGCCTGTAGTCATTGAGGGCACTTGGGCGCCCCTTTTTGGGCACCGGGACAATGCAGGATGTTTTCCATAGCTGGGGCACCCTCTCCAGCAGTACAGGACACAAAATGATTTAACTCTCTCTCCTCTCCAGCCTCAGGGAGAGGTTGAAAATGTGCTGGAATGGTGCCACCAGTTGTCCAGCGCACGCCTTGAGCACCCTGGGTGTTGTCAGGCCCTCTGGCTTTGTTCACCCTGATTTTGGAGAGCTGCCTTTGGACCTGGTCGTTAGTGATGATCAGCGGGGGTGGGCTGGGCGGGGGTGGGGTGGGGTGGTGGGTCTGTCATTGCTGGTGGTGGTGGGGGTTGGGGGTCAGACTGCTGCTGCTGTCTGTGGTGGGGTGCTTGGGGGGTGGGGGAGTCCAGGGGGAAACTGGTGCTGATTGGGGGGGGCGGGGTAGGGCGGGGCTCGTTAGGTCGAATCGGTTGAAAAACAGGTTCAGCTCATTTGCACGTTCAAGGGGCCCCTCGTGATGGGGTCATCCTTATGTTCCCTGGGTCCTACAAAAAAAGGTCCCTTTTTTTCGGGAGTGGGGAACATAGGACCCTTTTTCAGGAGCGGGGAACATAGGACCCGGGGAACATTGGTACGCTCCCTCTTGGAGTCTTGCGTCTAGTATCTTGTTGGGCACTTGTAGGCTGCCTCCTCGGTACAGCACTTGGTAAAGGTCTCACTCGGTCGACAGTCCTAAATCCCTTCCGGTGCTCCATAAGGTCACCTGGGATGACTTCATCATTGCTGAAGTGAGCTCCACATATCACAGAGTGTTGCCCTTTGCAACAAACTTCACCCAAGCTCAGAAAACTGGGCTATTTCTCCTCGGGGAAAAGTGCACTCTGTGCCCAGAAAGGCACGAATTAGAGCAACCTGCACAAACACAGATGTTAACCATTATAAATGTGCGCAGAATATTAATAATCAACTCACTACTAATTTAAAACTCTGCCGAAAGGCTAGTTAACGAGCATTGAAATAAAAAGCGCGCCAACTAGCTGGTACAGTAGCAAGTGTCTGCCTTGTCCTACGTAATCACATGACCATTCCACTCATTTATATGCATGCCATATAAACCTATGCAGTGGATTATATTGCTGAAACTGGCTCAATCCATCAAGTAATTATGACATAGTGGCATTTCAAATGCTTTAAATAGATTTATTTTGACTGAAAATCACATTTTATGCATGTTATAATGTGATGGTAGAATTGAATGCCGTCAAACAGTGACGTTTAGGCAAAATAGCCCTTCTTAGTACTGCACTGGTTTACATTTTTTGACATGTGGGTTGGATTTGATTGGGGATAGGGGGATTGATTGATTGAAAATGTTATTAACAGATTGCAGAATGGGTACAATACAGAACGGCTCAATACACACAATTTGGGATGCAGACCAGAGAAAGACTTTCATCTTGTTTACATCAGGGTCCCCCATTTCATAATGACATTTATGACATACACAACATACAGGTATATATCATGACAATTATGACATACATAACATACAGATATACAGTACTGTTTTACAATTTGTGTTGTATTTATAATTTGGCAAACATGGAAGAATAAGGTGTAAATGTTAAAAAATGGAAAAGTAAAGTGCAATATGTGTTTAGATTCAAATTAAATGCTGACCATAAACTGAGCTCGCCCCCAGCATTTACTGTTGTTTGTGTTTATACTGGTGTCATGGCTCCCTGGATTTACATTATTATAGTATATAAAATTTACGTGAAAATAACATGAAGGTACTTTATGAAAAAATAAAAAATATATATTATATATAATAATGACTCTGTTAACATTACACTCTGATTATTGCTGTGATGTACTTTTATAATTAAATAAATACATTTCATATACATTTGAAATGCATGGTTTGTTGTGTTCTTTATCAGTAGTTTATAAATGTATGTTATGGCAATTCATTTTTTTATTCACTTTTTCTCCTTATTTTTCTATTTTTCTCCCATCCCAATTTCGTATTACCAATTCTCCCCTTCAATTCTCCCCTCCCCTGTCTTGAACGTTGCTATAGATTATGCCTCCCACTGGTCGGCTGTAGTGAAGATAGAAGCCTTGCATCACGTGTCCCCTCTGGTACACGAGGAGGCAGCCTGTCGCATCTTTTCACCAGACAGCGCAGACTCTCAGAGGCGAGGAGTAACGCATGGGAGGCTCACGTTGCCCCCGATACTTCCTGTCTCTGCTGTACAGGCGTCACCCAACCGACCTGTAGGAGTCGCTGTCCACAACATCCAATCCCCACCCATCGACTTTCCACCCGCTACCTCTGCCAATTGAGATAGTATGACGACTGGCCCAAGCCGCAGGCAACGCTGACTTGGGGAGTCGAGACCGGAGTCTCTTGCATTGGTGACGAGCGCAATCTCCGCTACGCCACCCAGCCGCCCATGTTATGGCAATTCATGATGTATTTTTGTCCCGGGGAAACACCAAATTTCTCTTTTGGGTCTCGAGCTGAAAAAGTTTGGGAACCCCTGATCTAGGCGATCGGCATCAAATAATTGGGACCTTTTTCTTCCAGTCTCATCGGTGAATGGTAAGAGGACAGTAACGTTATTTTCAGCCCGATTGTGCGTTTCTTTGTTTGCAAACAGTCTGATCAATATAGCAACCCATACTACATAAAGCCGTTACTGACGATAAAGGAATTATAGATGACCCCCGCCCCCCCTTTCCTCCACGCATGATGAAGCATAATGTATACCGATCATATACATTTGAATTTTTTAATATAGCGTGTATAGGAAAGAAACGGCAATCGATAATCTATCATATGCGTTTGGGCCTATAACTAGCGTTTTTGGAATTACAGCAGAAAAGCTTATAAACATACTTATATTCAAGACGGTATTAACACAACAATGTATGAGTGAAAAAATATAACGTTCCCACATCTGGAACGATAGATAATCGATGTTGAATGGGCCATAGTAATGTCAATATAGCAATCAATTTTAAAAAGTTATAGCTCTGCAAAGAAGGTAAACATCTCCATAGGCTTTCAACGATGGCAGACTGGCTATATTGATGGATATAACCCATGGCGGACAATGTGTTAAGCAGTGAGACATAAAATACAATGAAGTTCGATTCGTTTGAGATTATTTCACAAAAACTAAATAAAGATATAAACCAGCAGCATGGAATTACTTTTTTGTTTGTTTGTTAGAGGCCGTACAATATTCAGAGGCTGTACAATATTCAGTTCATATTAATATTTCTATATGAATGAATTAACACTATATTACAATGAATGAGAAGCATAGGCAACCCTCTTTGAAGCCTAGAAATACAATGGGAACTCACTGGGAAGTTCATGAGAGAAGCCCACAATCTACTGCTGTAGAGCTACTGCATGTGTTCAAACCACAACATAACACAAGCATAACAAGTTAAATCACGAGTATCTGTTAAAAAAAGAAACGTTTATATCATGTTTGGTCCAGATCCTGCAGCCCTAGTTAGAGCCTATAGAAGTATTCGCGTTAGATTAACCCTTTCACTACCACACTACATAAGGTTAACCCTTTCACTACCACACTACAGACAGTTTATAGTGTGGTAGTGAAAGGGTTAACATTCTGTAGTGTGGTAGTGAAAGGGTTAACATTATGTAGTGTGGTAGTGAAAGGGTCATCGTCCTTCCTCCTCTTCACCACAGGTCATTTGGATGAAAATGACTACAGGACGTTGAGCACATGGTCACCTTGCTCAAGGAGATCAACTAGGAGTTATTGGTGATGACCTTGTCACTGGCACGTCTCGACCAATGGTAAATGGTGCATTTATATAGCACTTTAATATTTTGTTCCTCACATTTTACCCATTCCCTCACAGATGGCAGTGGAAACCATGCAAGGTGCCAACCTGCTCATCGGGAGCAATTAGGGGTTAAGTGTCTTGCTCAAAGACACTTCGACACGCTGCCCGGGAGGAGCGGGAACGGAACCGGGAACCTTCCGATTACCAGACGACTGCTCTACCTCCTGAGCCACTGTCGCCCCGTTGACAAGAAAAAGGCGATTGATACTGTGGGGCTTATACCGATGATGAATTTGACAGTGTTGTGTGACTTGCAGTGTGAGTAGGTAACAGCTCTGATCTCCGTCTATAATGACTGGCACATGTTTTAGCTCAGCATTGCTGAACAGTGGTGGTAGATTCGCCCTAACTTCTTTCTGTGTTGGCCAGTAGATAATGTACTTTAACTCCCTTGCCATTACCTTCGGAAGGCTAAATCTTTGTTGGGAAGGCCAAGTCGTAGCTTCATCGGGACGAGGAGAAACTGCTCGCGATGCCGAAGGACACCAGTGGAGGGACGCCAAATGGAGGTGAGGTTAATGAGGGTTTGAATTGATTGATTGAAAACAGATTTAATTAACAGATTGCAGAATGGGTACAGTACAGTACAGCTCAATACACACAATTGTTAAGGGGATGCAGACCAGAGAAAGACTTTCGTCTTGTTTACATCAGGGTCCCCCATCAGGGTGAAGAAGACGGATGCAGAGGGAAGCCCAGTGTTGGTCTTCATTTAAAATAAAATGTGACATTTTCCTTGCAGTTGATTTTCTTTACACTCGAGTTGTTTTAGAGAGGCCCAAGTTTTTTTAGTTGTGTTTTCCTGCTGGATCTCATCGACGGAAACCATGGAAAGGTCGGTGCCCACAGACACAGAACACGCTACTTCTTGGTCTACTAGGTCTGGATGCTCCTGAGCCAACTCCCTCCACAGATCTCTGTCGAACCCTCATATACTTTGACAAACTCTCTCTGGCCTGCGAGGACTCATGTGTCTGTTTGGTCCCATGGCAACTGATGGGATTATTAAGCACATCACCAAAAGCTTGTCTTGTCAACATTCTGTGTGCAAGATTTATATGTATTTTATCACCTGACTATCATAGGTGTAGCCAGAGCCGAAGAGTGGTACTCCCAGAAGCAGACATCTTCCTCGACTATTTTCAACTGTAGTCGAGGCGAAACTGGAGGAAAGCTGAAGAAATAGTTGAGGAAGTTAGCATTTGCTGCTCAACAGAGGTCTGCTCTGTTAGGCGACGTTGTGCGGATGATAGGCTCTTTGAGACACAGAACATGTTGTCCATTATCATCACATGTCCTCCTCACAACAGAACAGGATTCAGGTTAAAAATCGGTTAATGCCCCTTTAAAAATATACAAATAAGTGCAGTATACTACACAAGACACTATAAAATATAAAAAAAAAACAGTCATATCTAGCCTTTATTCAAAACTCCAAACAAGACAGGATCTAGTTATCTTAACAGGCACAGTGGTAGCAATATCCCAAGAACACCCATCTGTATGACATACTATAACCTGTGAACATATACAGTAGAGTAGGCTATATCCACCTGTAACATTCACATACAAAATTGGTCACCAGCTTATTTTCTGACAAAACATATCCAGTATATTTTTTGCACTTGCATAAAAGTGTCCAAGGAAATCAGTGCAAGATATATATATATATATAAAGATAAAGATAAATAAATAAACAAATAAATAAATAAATAAACAAATAAATAAATAAATAAACAAATAAATAAATAAATAAATAAATAAATAAATAAATAAATAAATAAATAAATAAATAAACAAATGCATACATACATAAATAAATAGGCTACATTAATATGTACCATTAACTCAAAGTGGTCTAAACAACTAAATAAACAAGACTTTTGTTCAATTGTGCTTGGTACGTGCACACAAACATCTAAACAATGTGTATTTACAGACATTCACACTTTCCTGAATGAGTAGCCCTTATTCTTATCTTAAAAAACAAACCCACAACCTATGAAGGAAGGGAATAAACTGTATCTTGAGTTCAATCAAATCCCAAATGTTTATTTGCATAACAGCATAGTTTCTGATTGAAAGAGCAACTTTCAATTATTAGTGAATAGGTTGGATCAGACAACCTTGCTGTGCCCCCAATATCTCTGGAAATATTTCAATGAAGAATTCTGAAGAAATTACACTTGTGAAGTTAAGTGAACTGACTGAATTGAGAGAGATTTGACCCTAACCATGTAAATGCCACTTGTGATTTGGACTTTGACACGGTTAAAATAAAAAACAAGGTTTGAAAATAAATTTGGTTTGAAGTTGAAATTTGGACTCGATCATCACCATTGAAATATTATTATTTAGAGATGCTGGGGTGCATTTCCACTGGGTGGTGAACAGACTAATATAACTGGGCTTTGTAGGGAAAACAGCAGGATGGTATACAATACACACCATCTATGGTTCAGGATAAGGAAATGTAGTTGTAAATTGTCTGCTTCACATGATCTTACTCCTCGATCCAATCCATGGACATGTCATATGTGGATCGACAATCTGACTCACCCCCTGGCAAAAGAGGAAGATGAGAAGGTACCGTTAGCTACAAAGGAGTGGTTGGAAAGTGACCATGTTCAAAATTAAATCAACACACAATTATCGCAAAGCTTGTGGACACCTGACGTCTGCAGTATCAGATTATTTTGCTAATTTGCATCTGGCTAGCTCTGTTCCCCGATGCAGTCTTGAACAGACGAGCGTGGATTTAATCATCCAGGATAACTTCAATCATCCCGTCTTGCCATAAACGGAATGTGAGTAGATGGAATAAACCATTGATGAACAACAGACACAGACCACTAGCCTGAAACTCCGGGAGAGTTGTTTTTGGTCAACAGCTAGGCTAGTGGTCCGTATCCGCTTCCAATAATTTGTGCTAAGCTATAGCTAGCTTGCAGCCGGATAGCTTTCTACTGAATGCACAGAGAGGAAATTGGTGTCTTCCCTCTTGTCTGACGGTAAGCACATTTCCCACAATGTCTGCATGTTCCCTTTAAGTCATTGGCACTTACTGGGAGGCTCCTCTGCACAGTAGAGCGGGTTGTGCTGGGCCTGGCCTTTGGTCTTCCGTCCCACCCTGCAGGGGGCCTTGGCCCTGGAGGGTGTGGTCTCACGTCTGCCCCTGCGGTCACAGAGAGTGCAGGGGGCCGGGGAGGCAGAGGGCCCCTGGGGAGTTCGGATGTGGTCCTGATTACCATACTGCCGCACCGCACCGCTGTGGTGCTCCGCTCGCTCTCGCTGCCAGATGAAGTGTGAGGGCATGATGGCCATCACCTGGAGGACAGAGAGAGACAGACAGAGACAGACAGATGAAGTGTGAGGACACGATGGCCATCACCTGGAGGACAGAGAGAGACAGACAGAGACAGACAGATGAAGTGTGAGGACACGATGGCCATCACCTGGAGGACAGAGAGAGATAGACAGAGACAGACAGATGAAGTGTGAGGACACGATGGCCATCACCTGGAGGACAGAGAGAGACAGACAGAGACAGACAGATGAAGTGTGAGGACACGATGGCCATCACCTGGAGGACAGAGAGAGACAGACAGAGACAGACAGATGAAGTGTGAGGACACGATGGCCATCACCTGGAGGACAGAGAGAGACAGACAGAGACAGACAGATGAAGTGTGAGGACACGATGGCCATCACCTGGAGGACAGAGAGAGACAGACAGAGACAGACAGATGAAGTGTGAGGACACGATGGCCATCACCTGGAGGACAGAGAGAGACAGACAGAGACAGACAGATGAAGTGTGAGGACACGATGGCCATCACCTGGAGGACAGAGAGAGACAGACAGAGACAGACAGATGAAGTGTGAGGACACGATGGCCATCACCTGGAGGACAGAGAGAGACAGACAGAGACAGACAGATGAAGTGTGAGGACACGATGGCCATCACCTGGAGGACAGACCAGTGTGGCCCTTTTTCTCTTTCAAGGAAAAGATCAAGTTTCTTTGCCGTGCCAATAAGGGTCCATTGGGTTTCATTACAGTAACAGAGACAGATATCATTCTAAGAACTCCCGTTCTCAAGCAGTAGTGTATACATGTTCTCTTTGGTGTGTGTCCAGCCCTATGCTCAACGAGTGGATCGTTTTTGATTGAAGCACCTCTGAACCAGTCAATTCCTACGTTCAGACTCTGCATGGATGGCGTCAAATGGAGGAGAGCAGACCTCCGGTCAACTCCGGATACTATTTATACTACTATCTACTATGTACTATGCTACTATGTCTATACTATCTACTATGTACTCTGCTACTATGTCTTTGTCTATACTACTATGCTACTATGTCTATAGTACTATCTACTATGTACTATGCTACTATGTCTATTGTCTATACCAGTGGTTCTCAAACTTTTTACACCAAGTACCACCTGAGAACGTAGCTGGCTCTCCAAGTACAACCATATGACCGGCGTTAAAATACAGTCTATTCAGCTATGCACAGTTCACGCAGGAGGCAAATGTTTTCCTAATACCAATATTTATTGTTCACTTTTGTCAGACACAGCCACAATGTACTTAAGCATTACATCACACGCAGGAGTGGTTTGTGACCAATAAACCATGCCTAGGGGTGGTTGTTAGGCCCGAGGCGCAGCCGAGGGTCGTTAGACCCCCCTAGGCATGGTTTATTGGTCACAAATCACGACTGCACGTGGTGTAAAGCTTTTATACAACTGCCAGATTCATCCAACCTTATTTCTATACAATAAACACACATTAATCGAAGATTTATTGAAAAAACCATCCGCCAGAAAAAGTAGTTCCCACAACTCCATGTGGAAGCAGCTTGAAGTGCATCCAACCAAACTAACACATCCAACTGTGTATTATTGGAATGATTGAGAGAAGTTGCCTCATGTGGAAGCAGCTTGAAGTGCATCCAACCAACTAACACATCCAACTGTGTATTATTGGAATGATTGATTGAAAATTTATTAAAACGTTTTCTTTGCCCTATAGGAAAAAAACGTTTTCTTCGCCCTATTTTTTTATTTATTTCTTTTAGCCTAAACTTAACCAGTTGGAAACCAGGGGTACAGTAATAAAATTAGCAATCAACCAATCAATCAATTCAATAGACCATGCTCACTTAAAACAGCGCTGCTTCTCTCTCAGTCTGACTCCCCCGGTGTTGCAGACAGGAGTGTGTGTGTGTGTGTGTGCGTGTGTGTGTGTGTGTGTGTGTGTCACAGTGTGTGTGTGCGTGTGTGTGTGTGTGTGTGTATGTGTGTGTGTGTGTGTGTGTGTGTGTGTGTGTGTGTGTGTGTGTGTATGTGTGTGTTTGTGGGTACGCCAGCGTCGGACAGTGTGAGAGAGAACGCTGCAGTCGGAAAGTAGGAAGGAAGAAATTTAAATCAATCAATTAATCTATCAATCAATCCGCGATTTTTCTTTTGTTCTAGATTGAGTCAAGACCCATCAATTACATCATCCAACATTGTTTAAAATACTAACACATTCCCCTTGACAGAATCGCTTCATATTTAGTCGTTATGGTGCTTTCAACATAACCATTTGTTCTCCGCGATCCTGTTTTCTCCCGGAGTGAGCCGGGGAGGGTTATGTGATTTGGTTGTGGGCGGGTCCTGAGCCCAGGACCGTGGATTGTTACCAATAAAGACGTGTGAATGGCCAATCAGAATCGAGAAATTTGCATGCCGTTGTATAATTAAGCATTACATCACACACACACACACACACACACACACACACACACACACACACACACACGCACAATTATTTTGTTACAAAAACTTAATTTCCTGCATTCTGGTGCAGGAATTTCTGAATTTTTACCCTTTAAATGCCAGTGTTTGTGATGGGCATCACAAATTATTGTTAAAAAGAAAAGAAAACACATATTCAATACATTTTTGAATGTTTACCCTTTAAATGCCAGTTTGTGTGATGGCATCACAAATTATTGTTAAAAAAAACACACAAAAAGTAAAATATTTTCAATATATCAAATGCAAAGTACATTTTTCTGGGGGGGATTATTACAGGCTAGGCATGTGTCAATGATTAGCAGCAACACAGATTTTGATGGATTTTTTGTAATGTCAGATTTAACACCAACTCTTTTCAGAAAAGTGGGAGTATTTCATTTTTTATCTGACATTACAAAAAATCTAAAAAGATAAATGGTTATGATCAGGGCTGAAGTTGAATTAAAGATTTATGACTGTTTAGACTGCACTACTCTCTGTCACAGTGATCTCCTGGTTGTTCCCCACTTAGGTTATCTAACTATCGTGCCACCGCAACCAGAAACACTGGCCTGGCCTGCTTCTAAATTCAGTGGCCTGACTGCAAAAAAATAAAAAAAATAAAAATTGTAAATGTTTTCAAGTACCACCAGCAGTACCACCAAGTACCACTAGTGGTACGCGTACCACAGTTTGAGAACCACTGGTCTATACTACTATGCTACTATGTCTATACTACTATCTACTATGTGGGGTGGGGGGGGGGGGAAATCGATACGTAGTAGTATCGCGATACTTTGCGTGGCGATACTGTATCGATATTTAATTATTCATAAAAAATATATATATATTTTTTTTTGGTATAAGGAAGTTGCATTGTTCATTTCAATACCTGTAATAGTACAGTAGTCCCCACACACACATGTGCATTCAGTTAAGTTGGAATATGACTGTAATACAAACAGTTCAGTTTGTCAGGTACATGCAACACAGATTACAGTGTTTACATCTGTCTGCTTGAGAAAATACCATGTTCTGCAATAAAGATGATTGAAGTGAGATGAACAGACTGAACTTTATTTTATTAGATAAAACATGTTGACAAAGTTTTACTTTGCAGTTGAAAAAGGTAATAAATAAAATGTGATAAAAAAAATTAAATAATAATAATATTTCGCAATACTCAGCGTATCGCGATATATTTAGTATCGCGTTACTATCGTATCGTGACGCAAGTATCGCGATAGTATCGTATCGTGAGGTCTCTGGCTATTCCCACCCCTATTGATTGAACATTTTATTAACAGATTGCAGAATGGGTACAATACAGTACGGCTCAATACACACAATTGTTAAGGGGATGCAGACCAGAGAAAGACTTTCATCTTGTTTACAATATGGTCAAAAATGTATATCACGGTATAATTTGAAGCATAAGCGGTAATGGTATATATCACAGTATATTCATTTATCTTAAAATGTCTATATAAATGCTTCTGAAGGGGTAAAATACTGGCAGCTATTACTGTACTCTTGTATTACTAGGACATATTTCACATATTCAACCAACTCATCGGGAGCAGATAGGGGTTAAGTGTCTTGCTCAAGGACACTTCGACATGCTGCCCGGGAGGAGCAGGAATCAAACCGGGAACCTCCGGATTACCAGACAACTGCTCTACCTCCAGAGCCAGTCTCCCCTACTATGCTATGCTATACTATGCCTATACTACTACCTACTATGTATATACTACTACCTACTAACTATGCTAATACAGTATGTCTATACTACTATGCACTCGACACTACTAGACGAACGTTACCACTTACCCATAGCTGCCAGAGGTGAACCCCTCCTGCTGCCTTGTTGTACACAATCTGTAAGTCGCTATGGATGAAAGCGTCAGCTACATGACTACATGTAAACGTGTACCTCTTCGCTCTGGATGGAAGCGTCAGCTACATGACTACATGTAAACGTGTACCTCTTCGCTCTGGATGAAAGCGTCAGCTACATGACTACATGTAAACGTGTACCTCTTCGCTCTGGATGAAAGCGTCAGCTACATGACTACATGTAAACGTGTACCTCTTCGCTCTGGATGAAAGCGTCAGCTACATGACTACATGTAAACGTGTACCTCTTCGCTCTGGATGAAAGCGTCAGCTAC
The DNA here is from genome assembly GCF_963971535.1 of Notolepis coatsorum. NCBI lineage: Eukaryota > Metazoa > Chordata > Actinopteri > Aulopiformes > Paralepididae > Notolepis > Notolepis coatsorum. The sequence goes on from NC_140165.1 coordinate 107,247,557, forward strand.
ATGACTACATGTAAACGTGTACCTCTTCGCTCTGGATGAAAGCGTCAGCTACATGACTACATGTAAACGTGTACCTCTTCGCTCTGGATGAAAGCGTCAGCTACATGACTACATGTAAACGTGTACCTCTTCGCTCTGGATGAAAGCGTCAGCTACATGACTACATGTAAACGTGTACCTCTTCGCTCTGGATGAAAGCGTCAGCTACATGACTACATGTAAATGTGTACCTCTTCACAGCAGTTCCTGCTCACGGCAGCCCTGTACCCGATGCGAGCCCACAGCGTGTCTCTCTGCACCAGGAAGCCGGAGAAGTGCTTCCTCCAGGTCTTGCCCAGCGCCCAGGGGAAGATGTCGTACTTGACCTCCTCCTCGTCCTCCTCCATAGTGTTGGCCAGGTAACTGTGAGGCAACAATCGTCATTACATTTCCATTACTACTGCCCCAGTAGGGCTCTCCGCTCCTCCGACCAAGGGGTGCTCGTCGTCCCCCGGACCAAACCTGTTGTATACTCATCTGGTTATTTAGTATAACATATAATAATGAGGAGACACGAGACACGGGTAAATTCCAGTTGACAGCTCTTTAGTGGAAAACTCAACACAGGTGATTACAATGACGGCAGTACTTATTAGCAGGGGGCGTGACGGTATCTAATAAGGGGCAAACTTAGAATGTCAATACACAACATATCCCTCCCCCTTAACTTTGAAGGTTCCCCTAAAAAGTAAGTACTTAAACATTAACAAAAAACACTAAGTGTCACTGTGGTTTGGTATCCCTCATTCTATAATTAACTTAACAAATCGTATTTAAACTTAAACTTTCATTGGCTAGTAACCTTTGCCTGAACTAGGGAAAGAGGGTAGACTACCTCAATTCCCAGACTGAACCCTGGGGATTATTCTGCCCCAATTATAAGGGTTAGTCTATCAGGAGGGCGTCTGACTCTACTGGGGTAACGACCTGTAGGCAAGTCAGTTTCATTGTCTTTTGGGGAGGACTGTAGGAGTCCGGGTCTGGGAGAAGTGATGGCTAGGCCTACAGTAGGTGTGCCTGGGACAGGGGCCACTCTTGCAGGTTGCGTCTGGGGCTCTTCTGGTGATGAATGCTGCTCCTGGTAGGTCTCCTGCTCTGGAACAAAGGATGGCGGCTGAGGTGAGTCATCGTGGAAACCAGCCGTGTGGAGCAGTTGATCGATGTGTCTTCTCCAGATGAGATTATCCCTGGTTTCTACTGTATATGACACAGGACCTGTTTTTGCAACCACTGTTGCAGGCATCCATTTGACCCCTTTGGTATAGTTCCGGGCGAGAACCCGGTCTCCAGATGTGAAGCTCCGAAACTTTGCTTTCGCTCGCCTCTCCACTTGAGCTCTCTGTTGCATATGCACAATCTCCCTCGTCTTTTGGGGTCTCAGGAGGTCAAGTCGAGTGCGGAGTTGTCTCTTGAGCATAGCCGAGGCAGGCGAGACCTTTGTCGTAGCATGAGGTGTGTTTCGGTATGACAGCAGGAAAGCACTGAGGCGCCTGTTGATGGACTGTGTACCTTGAGAGGACTTAAGAGCTTGCTTCATGGTCTGTACAAACCTTTCAGCGAGCCCATTGGTAGCAGGGTGATAGGGTGCAGACTTGATGTGCTGAATACCATTCTCCTCCATAAATGTCTTGAACTCTTCAGACACTAGTTGTGGGCCGTTATCACTAACCAGCTGTTGTGGTAGACCAAAGCGGCTGAAGATAGACCTTAGCTCTTCGATGGTCCTCATAGAGGAGGTGCCCGTCATGACGACAACCTCAGGCCATTTGCTATGAGCGTCGACTACGATTAAGAACATGTGGTTCTCCAATGGGAAGACCAAAGGGCTTTTTCAGACGTAGCACCTGAACTGTGGAATTAGCTACCGTGTGAAATCAGGTCTGCTGATAGTGTGGAGTCCTTTAAACAGGGTCTTAAAACCTTTCTATATAGTCAGGCCTTTAATTGATCATGTATGCGGTGTAACATTTGTGTATGTGGTTTAGGGACGGGCATTTTAAATAAAAATCCAGATAGATTGATCGCATGCTATACTCGAGTGATCGTGTATTACTCGTAAAGAAAAAAAAAACAATTTTTTTAAATTAAAACATATATTTTTGAATACCGGTATATTTAATTATAATATTATTATTTTTTACTTAATTTTGTTCATTCACGTATATGTTTAAGGAAACCAACAAACAGTTATAATCTTACACATACATGTGAAACAGATATGTAAAAAAAATAATTCCCATGTACGATTTTATCTTGAGGACTTATTTTTCTGTCTGTGTCCTCCATAGCCCACTACCTCCAGCGATCCCCACCTGCCACTACCGCCCACCTGCCATGCTAAAACACCCAGACACACCGCACCTGTACCCCCTCTACGCAGTAATACATTTACTTAAATAAAAAATATATATATATTCTCCTGCCTCCCGTGTTGTGCATTTGAGCCCACCAGCTACCGTGACTTAACAACAACTGTTTCATCTAATAACATCATGTTGTTCACCTCACTCCAATCGTTTCTATTGTAGCAAAATGTGATTGTCAAGCAAAAAAGCAATATATCACTGTATCGATTTCCCCCCACCTCTAGTTTAATATAGATATAGAAAAAAGGTCCTTCTGAATATCGTGATACTTTTTCTATATCGCCCTAAAACATGCAAAAATCCGGTTGTGTGATTATTACATTTAGTATTTTTCTCTCAAACTTACAGTGCAATGAAAAAGTTCCTCCTGTTATGTTCCTTGATGGTGAAGAGGGCTCTTTTGAAGTAGACAAAGGTCATGGCCAGGAGGTACTGAGGTGTGAGAGGCAGAAAGAAAAATAAGGAAGGTTATTATCAGTGGGTTGAAAAACATCATCATCATCATCATCATCATGCAGTTTCAAAATGATTTAGTCACTCTGAATTGTAATTAGACCACCTTATCTGTAATTTTACAGCAACAGTCCATCCACAGAAAGTCTTGTATCAGGTCATCCGCTGGAATCAAAAGTAATTCAGTGAAATAAGATTAGTCATTTAGTGTGTGTACCCCAAAACCAATATCAACATTTTAAATAGCCACATTGGGCATCCCACACGTTACACTTCACCAATGAGAGTCCGCGCTGTCAGGTGAAAAGAGGCTGCTGGCTGTCTCCTATGTATCAGAGGAAGCATCTGTTAGACTTCAGGGCTCCCTAGACCGACCAGTGGGGGGCACATGCGAGCAACGACCAGGAAGGGGAGGGGGGAATTGGCATAACGACTAAATTGGGAAGGGAGAAAAAAAATTAAAGTATGACAGACTTGGTCCTCAAAATGAGAGGAAGTGAATGAGGAGCCGGACACCTGGGAGGAGTGGCGGTGTTGACAGCAGTGGTCGCTAGCTTACTTTGTAATTGTACACGACTGCTAGTTTAGTTCTATTAAAGTGAAATATCCCTTTTAACTCAACTCAACTTTAGCCTCTGTCACTAACACTGCCAGGCAGGCCCGGACTGGCCATCGGGAGCACCGGGAGTTTTCCCGGTGGCCTGGCCTGCACAGATAAAAAAAAATTATAATTATATAAAGAAAAATATAAAAAAAAATAATATTTTTTTTATTTTTTTGCCAGGCCATTGTTTCTACTTGTGGCGGCGGCGCGGCGCGATAGTTAGATAACCTAGGTGGGTGGGGAACAACCAGGATTTCACTGTCTGCGACAGAGTTGGAGAACTATCTGACTCTCTCTCTCCCTCACGCGGACACACACACACACAATGGAGCCGTGCTGCCGCTTGTGATTGGTGGAGGCGGGACCAGGCGATACAACTGATTGACAGCGGTGGCGGCGAATGGAATGGCAGACGGCACTCAGATGCAGAATAACAGCCTAACCTCGTTCCCAGCTTTATCTCGAGAGATAAAGCCTGGTAAAGCACTACGGCCGAAAGTGGGAATCAGGTAGGAAGTCCTGCCCCTGAAATCACGACAAGGTGCTCATGAAAATGTATTCCCCCCAGAAACAACCTCGTTATCGCCTCCCTCGACAGGCTGACAGACCTGCTTGTTGTTTGTTTCGCTGGGGACTATAAACAGATCAGGGGGTGCCCGGAAACCGGAAAGCCTGTAGCCGGTATTTCTGTATTTCCGATTCACATTTTAGGAGGCATAGCTTTACCAGCCTAATAACAGCCAGGCAGTGAGCCAGGTAGTGAGGGACTCGGGAGAGATACAGTATAGCGAAAGTCAATTAACGTTGATGTCAAGATGGACAGTGGAAGAAAGAGAAAGGGTGGAGGAGAGAGGGATAAAACAAAGAAAAAGAAAGGCCCTTACAGGAGAGAGTGGTTAACTGTATTATAATAGTAAATAGAAAAATATGTTGTGCTCTTGCTTTTTTCTTTTTGAAGGTGGAGAGAGTAGCATTGCTAGTGCCACAACAGTTTTATTTGAGGTCCATAACAGTACATTGTACTAAGCAATTGTTGGCTCATTAGTTTGTGATTCACATGCACTAAAATTCACCAGAATGCAAGAAATTAAGTCTTTGTAACAAAAACAATTCCTGGTGGGGGACCCCCAGACCCCCGCTTAAAAAGTGGCCTGATTGGGGCTATATTTTGCGCTATATCTCCCGGTATGAATTATTTCCCCAGTCCGGCCCTGCTGCCAGGTCAGTGATTTCATTCCCACTGGGGGCATCCATGCTGAAAAATAATCCACCTGTTATACTCTATGGCTGATTGGATCAAATCATCCACGAAATGATCCACCAGATGTGGACATGGTTGAGGAGTACAAATACCTCGGTGTGCACATCGACAAGAAACTGAACGGGTCAAAACACGCAGAGGCACTGTACAAGAAGGGCCAGAGCCGACTCTACTTCCTCAGAAGGCTGAGATCCTTCAATGTCTGTACAAGGATGTTGAGGATGTTCTATGAGTCGGTGGTGGCGGGCGCCTTCTTGTACGCTGTGACCTGCTGGGGCAGCGGACTGAGAGCAGGGGACACAAACAGGCTGGATAAGCTGGTCAGGAAGGCCAGTAGCGTGGTTGGGGTGGAGCTGGACTCTCTAGCGAGGGTGGCGGAGAGGAGGAGCCTTGCTAAGGTCCAGGCCATCAGGCCTAAAAGAAAAAAAAATTGTTTCCGGTTGCCGACCAACCCTGCCGATTTAGGTGCGACCCAATTTATTTTATGAGTTAAAAAAAAGTAAATTTTAAAAAAATTATATTTTCTTGTTTTTTTACAATAAAGTTTCATAAAAATCTTAGTCAAACCTTTAGTATTATGGATATTAAACATGCTGGCAGAGTACATGCATCCATGTTGTTGTGAACATTTTAATTAAATAAAGAAATTCCCTATCCATAGTCGCCGTGGGAAAGAATAAAATAAAAAATGTAATTAAAGAAATTCCCTACCTACCCATGGCCTTAACTGACAACCAACAGGAAACAAACAATATTTTCTTTTATGCCTCAGGGAAAACCCCTCCCACCCACTATACACAGACTTGGCTGACAGGAGGAGCATGTTCAGTGCCAGGCTCACACTACCTAAATGCAGCACTGAACGGCACAGGAAGTCCTTCATTCCAACAGCCATCAGACTATTATAATGCATCACTGTGCCTCACTGCATCACTGAGCACAGAGTGACAGTTACCATCTTCCTGGACTCTTACTTTTGAAACAGCACTGTGCAATATTACACCTACTGTAGACCTCAGTATATTTTTACTGTATTTATTTACTGTATATTTTATTCCATTTTTATTCTATTTTATTCTACTCTTATCTTAGGCAATTTGATTTGATTTGTTTTGTTATTCTTATTCGTGACCTGGTCTGTCTAAATGTTTAAATGTTGAGCGATTTGCAGTGTCAAATTTCCCTCGGGATAATAAAATTATTTCTATTCTATTCTATTCTCAATGGCATATTATATGGTATGTGATTGGTAGAGATTTGCTCAACCCATGTCTTTGAGACATGTACAGGATCTGATGGAAATATCCCGCATACCATAATCTAGGGCACGTACTGTACATGCTGACCTTGATGTTAGAGGAAAAGGGGGGTTTGAGTGCAGGTAGATCATTGACATATTTTTGTTAAATTGGGCCCACTTCCATGCCACTAATAGGCTCAACAGTTGAAGGAACATGCCAACATTATGGGAAATAATCACAAGAAGAAAGGTACCAAGCCTAAGCCTAGCCTAGCTTAGCACAAATGAATGCAAGCAGATGTGGACCAGTAGATTAGCTTAAAGCTCTGGGAGAGGTGTTTTCGACCAACAGCTAGGCTAGCTGGTCCGTATCCGCTTCCATTCATTTGTGCTAGGCTAGCTCGCAAACAGAGAGGAAACGCAAGCGCGTTTCCTGTTCAATGTTGTTTCAATGTTGGCATTTTCCTAGGTCTGGTGTCCCAGAACCCCCCCCCCCCCAGGCCCCAAATAACAAAAGCTACACATTAGCTCACAGAAAAGTCTGAAGAAGGCTGCCATTTCTTCCCTCTGAATGACAAGAGTTGGGACCGGGGTCAGTTGGCCCGGCTGGACTTCATCCTGGTGCCGGTTGAGTGACTGTCTCTTGGCCGCTGGGCCTTGGGCCTTTTTCCCACTGGGCCGTTTGAGCTGGAGACTTCTCCCGCTCTGGAGGCTGTGGGCCGTTACCTGTTTGATCCGTAAGGTTGCCATGGGTGGAGTCTGGATCCAACTGAGTGTGTGTTTACTATGGTAAATTGTTTTCTGGTGTTGTCTGAAAAGGGACATAAACACGTAATTAAAGACAAGCTGGTTATTTAACGTTAGCAAGGCTACATGCCCTAAGGCTTTCCCATCCCTGGGGTCACCTGATATGAAATTCCTGATTAACTCATTGGCCGCCAACAACGATTATATACGTGTTTGTCCGACAACCGTTGAACGCCAACCACGTATATATATATACGTTATTTGGTCCGTTTTCCTTTTATTCTATATTTCTATTCATTACAGGCACACGGACTCGGGGTTAACATGGGGAATCCTCATGAGAATGTAAAAGTGCAATACCGGCCGCATCACGCTAGACGGCAGTATCGAGCACCCTTTCTACCCTTGTATCTTTCTCTGTGGGATGGCCCCAGGTCTCCGGTTTCATGTTTCCTTGTCGGGCAAGGGCAGCCGTTCTGCCGGTTCCATCGAAGCGCGTCAAATATCTCCGATCCATATGTTGTGGTGGATTATGCCGTCAACGAAATGGACATTGGATATACCAGATGGCGATCAAACAATTGGAATATTATTTTTGAAATACTCCCGGGCCCCGGCCACAGGTAAGGACGATTTGACGTACATTTTTGCTTGATCCTGCAATGCTTTCATACCGATCGGGCTGATAACCATTTTTAATGTGTTCAATGCGAATGCCGTTACTGACAGTCAAATAATCAGAAACAACCGCCCCCTTTTTCATGCATTCATGATGGAACATAATAGCTATGATATAGATTTGATTTCGGGATAATAGCGTACACAGGCAAGAAATGGCAACGTGTATAGTGGAATCGACGTATAGGGCTTTAACTCAGGATTTCATGAATTACCAGACAGCTCTAAAACCATACTTATATTCACCACAGTATAACACTGGAACGTATGGATGGAAAAATGTATTCTTTCTCACATATTGAACGATAGATAGGTGATAGTGGGCCATAGTATTGTATCCATAGCTAATAATATAGAATATAGTTATAGCTCTACAAACAAGGTGACTCAGTCCTATATTTTAACGTGTGGCAATGCAACCACAGGGCCCCGACTAATCCCCGGCGGTCAATGAGTTAAACAGAAATGGCTGCCTGCCATAACATGTTATGCCCGGGTTTGTTTTGTTTAATTTGCCAATCAATCTGCAGGTAGCAGGCAATATAGGCAGATAGCCAGCTAGGTTTATCTATTGCATAGTAACTAGACTAACTGTGTGATAACGATCTTTCATACAGTTGGCCTTTTCTCGCTGATAGTTAAATGACAACTTATGGGTTTGTGGATAAAATGTACATGTGTTATCTTCATTCCTTCCTTACATCTGGGGTAGGGAAAGCGAGACTGCAGCAAAGTGGTATATTTATATTAAAGGTTGCTTCTCAGTGTTTTAGCCTGTATGACACCATTAATAAGAGGTCATAGTTTGTTAAATAGGTCAGCTGTTGTTCAATAGTGCTTTGAACCGGATTAAAATATCAAGTCAAGATGATATGGCCAGGTTGCTCCGCTGTCTGACTGAGGATGAGAGATATGAAACGCTGTTTGCTTGTCACCCTAAAACCTTTACATAAATGAACAGGTTATGAGTAATACAAACGTTTTGGATTGATTTTAGAAAGTGTAGTTTCACAGCATAAAATCCACAGTAAGCTGTGGTGTTCCACAAGGAAGCATAAGGTCCGCTACTGTTCCTAATTTATGCAAATGACATGTCGTCAGCTTGTGACTGCAACTTGTTCTTGTTCGCGAACGACTCAGCCCTGCTGGTCTCTGACAAGAACAAGTTACAGGTTGAAAAAACCCTCAGCTCAGAACTCGGCAGAATCTGCACCTGGCTCGCTGATAACAAACTATCATTACACCTGGGTAAAACAGAGTCCATTCTCTTCGGATCAAATAACAAACTCAGGGCGGCTGGGTGGCGCAGCGGACATTGCGCTCGTCACCAACGCAAGAGACACGGGTTCGACTCCGGCTGTCTGCGTTGCCTCCGGCTTGGACCGCCCGTCATACTAATTCAATTGGCAGAATTAGCGGGTGGAAGTCGATGGGTGGTAATCTGGACGTTGTGGACAGCGACTCCTACAGGTCGGTTGGGGGACGCTTGCACTGCACAGCAGAGACAGGAAATGGCGGGGGTAGTGTGAGCCTCCCACACGTTACACCTCGCCAATGAGAGTCCGCGCTGGCAGGTGAAAAGATGTGACAGGCTGCCTCCACATGTATCGGGGGGGACATGTGATGCAAGGCTTCTATCCTCCCTACAACCAGCCAGTTGGGGGCATATGCGAGCAACGTTCAAGACAGGGGAGGGGAGAATTGTCACAGCGAAATTGGGATGGGAGAAAAATAGAAAAAGGAGAAAAAGTGGATAAAAAAATAAATAAATAACAAACTCAGCAAGACTGACGGCTTCTCAGTTACAGTGGGTGACAATATTGTCACAAGGAAAGGTGAAATTACATACCTAGGTTCCATCCTAGAGGCAAATCTTTCCTGTGACAAAATGGCATCCAATGTAATAAAAAAAAGTCAACCAACGAACTAGATTCTTGTACCGGATCTCCTCTCTGGTAAACAAGAATACCCTGAAGACTCTGGCAGGAGAACTCATTCAAGGGTACTACGACTATGCTTGCACCTCATGGTACCAAAGCACCTCAAAGGCGCTAAAAACAAGATTACAAACATCACAAAACAAACTGGTCAGACTACTACTTGACCTTACTCCTAGAACCCACCTCACCCCTGCCCACTTTGACTACCTAGGATGGCTTAGAGTAGACGACAGAGTACAGCAACTTGCAATGGGCCTGGTCTACAAGATACACTATACGACTAAGGTACCCATGTACATGTCAAAATACTTCCCAAAGGTCAGTGAATACCACGACCACAACACCAGAGGGAGCTCAACAAATCATGTTAAACCCAGATTCGGTTCAAACAAGGGACTAAACACGTTTCGCAATTATGCCACAACATCAATGTGGAACGCCCTACCCAAAGCTGTAAAGGAATGTGAATCCCTACCCACTTTCAAAACCACTCTCAAAGAGCACCTACGGGAGACTGCAATTCGAAACTGGCCCAGTAAATGTCCTAACCCAATAATACACGAGACCCTCTTCTTGGGACCAAGTAAGGTTCTGTCGATATTCCAATGTACAGTTTTGCTTGTACAGTTGTACAGTTTCCCCCCCCCCCACCTACCCAACCCCCCCCCCCCCCCCCCCCCACCCAACCACCTCCAATGTACAGTCCAGTGGCGTAACTCTCTCTCAATGTGTGCCGGGGACAGATTTGGGGGCGTGGCGAGTGACGTCGATGGGGGGGGGGTTAGGGGGGGCCACCCCCCTCTGCGTCTCTACATTTCGTAGCCGCATTTCTGCAGACCCCTCTCTGATTGGTTGAGCTCTATTTCTGCAGACCCCTCTCTGATTGGTTGAGCGAAGCCCCTCTCTGATTGGTTGAGCGTGCGCATGAGCCGCGACAAGCTCCTCCAGAAACTCCGTTAAGCTCCAGAGAGAGAGGCTGAAAACCCACAGGTCTTGCCCGACGGATGGGAGCGAATCCCGGATCCGAGGTTTCTGATAACTACCCCCAAAACACGGAGGTCGCGAACGCAATTTATACGCATGGAAGTATTGATTACGCCATAACGAATCATTAAAAAAATATACCGTTAACTGGAATATGTTGTGTGTGCCTTTCTGAATATGATTTGGGAGGGTTATAATAGAAGAAAGACAGTGTAAACAATATAACGTTATGTGAATAAACCGCGAAATAATAACTAATTCCTTGGTCAATAGAAGTCTCTGTGATACTTTCTGAATATGATTTGGGAGGGTTATAATAGAAGAAAGACAGTGTAAACTAGGCCTGCCACGATAACACATTTTGCTGGGCGATTAATTGCCCCCGAAAATATCGCGATAAGCGATATTATTGCGACCGGTTAGAGATTTTTTTTGAGAAATTTCTTTCCCAAAACTTTTATTTTGAAGCCCACCGCTCCGTCTTTTCCGGTTTAAGACTTTTATTTTGAAGCCCACCGACCGGACCGGAAGTATTGTTGTGATTATCCTAGCCGACAACTTGTCTCGTCCGGTTGTGTTTTTTAGTTTTAACGTTAGCTACTAACGTTAGATGCAGCTACTACAGGCAATCAACGATGAGGAGGAAGCGTCAAAGCAGTATATAATAGAATAGCTGTGGTGCGTAGGCACTGCAGCACGACTCGAAAACGACCCGTTATAATAAATTAATTCATGTTTAACTTGTCCCCGTCTCCAGTGCTTTGACTAGCCCCACCCGTTCATTGTAAACAATGATGCATGTAATTGTATTAACGTTATTCTGTGTTATTCTAACGTTACACTACAAATAACGCTACTTGGTTAAAAGGAGCAACACTATTGAGAAATGTATTAAACTATATGTGGCGTTGCTACTGCCCCACGGAGCTCCCGTGCTGTGCTCTGTAGTAACGCCAGCGGCCAACCCACACGGAGAGAGACTGCAAGGGGCACTGGTTCCGCCTCATTAAAACAAACGCGCAAATAGCAATTAATCGCGCCCGTCAAAATCATTGCATTCATTTTAATTATCGCGGCAATTAATCGATTTATTGCTTATCGCGGCAGGCCTAGTGTAAACAATATAACGTTATGTGAATAAACCGCAAAATAATAACTAATTCCTTGGTCAATAGAAGTCTCTGTGATACTTTCTGAATATGATTTGGGAGGGTTATAGAAGAAAGACAGTGTAAACAATATGTTTGACGTATTTTAACACACACCTCGGCTGACGACCCGAGCTATTATTATGCAAAGACAAGTACTTTAGCGAGTGGGTACTTGGCCCATGCAGGGCAAGAATGCAACCCCCATCTACTGCTCTTTGCATAATAATAGGACAGGTAGTCAGACTCAGCTCTTTGGACGGTAAAACGTGGGGGGGACACTTTCCGATGTCCCCGGCGTCAGGTACGCCCCTGGTACAGTCCCCCCCCCACCTCAACTACCCAACCTCCTCCAATGTACAGTTTCTACGTCAAATGTATATACTCTCTTTTTTAGACTCTTTTTGTATCACAAATACAAATTTACATGTATGTAAATCTGGTATGTCATAAATGTATAGATGTAGCAGTACTGTCTATCTGTATTGTTGTGTATGTCATATATGTTATGATGAATTGAAAATGGGGGACCCTGATGTAAACAAGACAAAAGTCTTTCTCTGGTCTGCATCCCCTTAACAATTGTGTGTATTGAGCTGTACTGTATTGTTTGTACCCATTCTGCAATCTGTTAATAAAGTTTTCAATCAATCAATCAATCACATTCTCCACCTCAGCACCTTCCAGCAATGGTTTCTTACTGCCCTCTAGTGGTCAAGTAGAAAATAGCACAACTCAACCCAGTGATGACAGCCGTAATCAAAAGACCAACTTTGAAGGAAAAGGATGTTAACACTATGGGTGCCGGCCAGAAATCCGGAAAATGACTGTGGATTGCCAGCGCTATTTGTCTATGGAGAAATTCCCCTTCTTTGCAGGGCTATAACTTTTTAAATTCTATTGCTACATTGCCATTATTAGGGCCCATTCAAAGTCCTATATGTATTGTTCATTGTGTAGCAACGTTAAACTTTTTCATTCACATATTCATAGTAAAGTATGGTCTAATGTATAAGTATGTTTTCATCTCTTTCTGCAGCTTTCTCCAGAACGTGATATATAGCCCCAAATGCATTATATTGATGATGAAATACAGTTTGATGGCAATCGGGGCGATATAAAATTTTTTCAATTGGACGTACTTCTAGAATGATCTACGTATGATCTGATGATGACCGGATGGGCGGGGGATCATTTATAATTCCGTGGGCAGCGTTATATCATTCATCTAGTGTGGGTGATATGTTCATCATAACAGTTTATATGGAATACGATCAAAAATAACGCTGAATCTTACCGTATCCTCCTCGCGCCGTTGGGCGATGAGCGTGGAACAGTCATTTACCTATTATGGTATGTAGAAATATCGGGTCCATTTCCAGCTTGTATAATAGTATATATGTCCAAATCATGTTGTTTATCGAGTTATTGGCAATCGATCGCTATGTATTGTGTCGAGATCGAGTCCCGGGAGCCAAACAGAGTGCCCGGAAGTAATATGGCCGACCAGCACAACCTCCATAGCACTTCCTGTTTGGCGATTGCGCCGATCGGCCACCAGATGGCGCTCCTGAACCGCCAGAGAGCTCAGTGGGTCCTCCTGGTGGATCTCAGGCCAGCGGAGGGGAAATATGAATCCGATCGCAGATTTTTGAAATATTGATATAAGGACGCTGTACAGCGTCCTCCGGCAACTTGAGCATGGCCGGGAATGACGCTGTACAGCGTTTCCCGGCAGTCAAAGTGTTAACTTAATATCGTGTTTTTTGTGCAATTTATATAGTTTTTTTGTTTCTAAAATATAATGAAGCTAGTATAAACTAGGCAAAATATATACAAGAGTGGATGAGCTGTCAACCCCCACTCTCACTCTGCCACCACAGAACCTGGACTACCCCCCCCCCCCCCCCCCCCACCGTGCGGTACGCGTGAACACTTAAGGCAACCAACTTGCACTTCCGCGTTTCTCTGATTGGCCGAGTGCCTTCCGCGTTTCTCTGATTGGCCGAGCGCTAAGCTCCAGGAGAGAGGAGAGCGGCTGAAAACCCGCCGTTCTTGCCCGACTGATGGGAGCCGAATCCCGGATCAGATTTGTCTGATGAATACCCGCAAAACATGGAGGTCCCGAACGCATGGAAGTATTGATTGCGCGGTAACGAATCATTAAAAAAAGATACCGTTAACTGGAATATGTTGTGCCTTTACACATATGTTGGATTATGTAATTGGTTTGTCATGACAAACAAATAAAAAAATCACGATTTACCCGGTGGCTACAACAACACACAGTGACTACATGCATGTCAGTCGGGCAAGAACTGCGGGTTTTCAGCCTCTCTCCTCTCTCCTGGAGCTTAAGGGGGAGCTTAGTATTCCTGCCTCTGAGGAGAGCGTCGCGGCTCATGCGCATGCTCGGCCAATCAGAGAAACGCGGAAGTGCAAGTTGGTTGCCTTAAGTGTTCACGCCCCCGGCACATCGTGTCCCATATGTTACTTATGTTTATAGTGTCATATGCGTTACTTTATGTTTATATTAGATATTTATATATATATATATATATATATATATATATATATATATATATATATATACAGTATATACACCGTGGGAAGGGGGAAACTAAATTTTATTTCTCTGTATGGCTTGCACATTATGAGAAGCGACAATAAAGCTGACTTTGAATATAATCACAAATGGGTTGTACTGTGCAGTTCGGTTAGATGGAACTAGACAGTATGTCCTTAGAGAAGGAGCTCCAGCAACACCACCAGAGCTTGGGGACCATAGAGAAGATGGCCAAAGACAGATGCAAGTGGAGAAACTTTGTTGCTGCCCTATGCGCCAGCCAGCGTAATGGGGATAAGTAAGTAAAGTAAGTAAGACAGTATGTGACAAGGATTGGATATGTGTATTCACATGTATTATTCACAGTATATAGAGTTTTATAAATATAGTAGAATATTTTAGGGAATATGGAAATTAATATGTTGACTTTCTGTACACAGTTGTATCAATTATAATAGTTTGTGTCTGCTAAATGCCTAACTGTAAACTGTATAATGTTAGTTAGCTCAAAGAAACTCTTTATTTATGCTCAAATTAGTGCAAAATAAATGTCTGCTCGTGCCATGTCCCTAGACTCCTATACCAAGGCTCAAATCAAATGTACTCTATGCCTTGTTGTGTAATATGTCACTCTTGGTTTGATTGATTGATTGAAAACTTTATTAACAGATTTCAGAATGGGTACAATACATACAGTACAGCTCAATACACACAATTGTTGAGGGGATGCAGACCAGAGAAAGACTTTCGTCAGGGTCCCCCATTTTCAATTAATCATAACGTTGGAAAACTGATTTTAATTTCAATGGGTCTATCCTGGTTAAATAAAGGTTAATGAAAACAATTAAATATATGTGATTGGTGGTGGAATTGGTTGCAATTCAAGGGGCCCCAACTACAATCTTGCCTAGGGCACCAAATGAGCCAGGGCCGACTCTGCTGAGTTCACTTAACGTTAGCTAGGTTACCTAGCATGGACCAAACAATTTTACATCGATACCTATAGTTAGGTAATGCTAACTTACCTGTCTTCGTGTTGCCTATGGTTTGCTTGGAGGTCAAGAAGATCTACTAGTAGTTAGCTGCTGCAGAGCTAAATTGAAGTTAGGTCAAGTTGTTAGTATATTATGTTTTTTATTACTTAGCTACATTAGCCGACGCTAGTCCGCAGTCCTCACCTCACCCCTGAACATCGCAATTTAAAGTAACGTCAGTGTCGAGCAGCTAACCACGTAGTCAGACAGTGGTGTGGACGGTACTGTACACATAAGATGGAAGAACTGAGAAAAACAATCAAAGGTAAAGTAAATGTATTGCTGGGAATCGGGACACGGGGGAAGAAGATGTTGACAGCTGAAGACGATGAGGAGACAGACTTCCCTCCCTGAGTCTGTGATGTCGTAATCAATGGACCTGTGAGACACGCGCCATTATAGGGGGACAGGCATAGATATCTATAGAACACTAGATAGCTTAAGGCGGAGTCACCAGCGTCACTGAACCGCCGCCATCTTGCGCAGGTCAGCCTTGAGTGAGAGTGAGTGAGCTGCACAGACAATAATACTCATAACTCGCTGAAATATTGACGGATTTACAAACGGGTTGGTTTGCTATAAGCATCAAAGATGTAGTTATGATACTGCATACTTATAAAAAAAATTAAAGATGTTTTTTTTTTTACAAACCGCTTGAATCATAGCCACGTTAATAATGCTTGTAATAAACCAAACCGTTTGTAAATCCGTCAATATTTCAGCGAGTTATGAGTATTTTTGTCTGTGCAGCTCACTCACTCTCACTCCTGACTGACCTGCGCAAGATGGCGGCGGTTCAGTGACGTCGCTCTCTATTGGCCGGCAGCGCGGGCAAGCTATCTAGTGTTCTATATATATCTATGGGGACAGGCGCCAAAGCACATCTCTCGCTCTGACTCACGTGACAACACCATCTTGTAAACATGATATTATATGGGAAAACACAATATTTTTTTTAACAATTTTTTTATTGGATTTTTACTTACATGTACATGGAAATTATTAGTACATGTAAATTATGAATACATGTGTTTTGTAAATAATCTATAAACATAGTGAGTAAGGTAGCCTGAGCCTCTATAAACAAAGAATACTGCAGGTATGAGTAATTAAAAGTGAAGATCACAGCCCACTGAGTACTTAGGTTTGGTTATTGACAAGTAGCTAGACAGTTGACACCCTACATTGGATTGATTGATTGATTGATTGATTGATTGATTGATTGATTGATTACAAGATACAAGATACTTTAATGCCACACAACAATGGTTGGTGGTAATTGTTTTCAGTACAGATGTTGAGCACTGGTTATATCAAACATGAAACAGACATCAAACATCAAAAACGTCAAAACATATATACATAAATACATATAGGACAGTCACGGTAACAGTGTCGGTCGGTGACAGATGCTTGCCCGTTTGTGCAAAGGGGGGCGGGCCAGGGTGTTCAGTGTTCGGACTGCTGTGGGGAAAAAACTGTTTGTGAAACGTGTGTGTCTGGTTAGGATGGACCTGTAGCGACCTGAGGGCATGTGCTGGAATAAGTGGTGTGCTGGGTGAGAGGGGTCGTTGGCTATTTTAACAAAGTGGGTGACTGTGCGTGAGGTGTAGATGGAGTCCAGAGAGGGGAGGGGACAGCCAATTATTTTGGAGGCTGTCTTGGTGATGCGTTGGAGTTTGTGTTTGGTGTGTTTGTCCGTGGAACCGTACCAGACTGTGATGGATGAGGTGAGGATACTTTGAATTATGGCAGTGTAAAATTGGACCAGCAGGTGTTCTTGGACTCTGTACTTCCTCAGTTGTCTGGAGCGTAACAGTAAGAAGCATTTTGTATGAAAGTATTCTGTACTTCTGTATGACAACTATTAAAGAAACTTGAAACTTGAAACTTGAAGTACAGGCGCTGCTGGGCCTTTTTGATGATGGCAGTGGTGTTAATGTCCCATTTGAGTTTATTGCTGATGTGGGTGCCGAGGAACTTGAATGAATCAGTTAGGGTTATGGGTTGGTCTGCGATGGTTATTGGGAGTATGGGTGTTTTTTTTGAAGTCCTGAAGTCTATGGCAATTTCCATGGTTTTGGAGGTGTTGAGCAGGAGGTTGTTGGATGCACACCACCTCACTGCTCTGTCCACCTCCTGCCGGTAAATGGACTCGTCGTTGTTGGAGATGAGGCCCAGGATGGGGGGGGGCCCCAGTGCTGAGGGTCAGAGGGCGGGATGATTTGTTGTTTACTTTGACTGTTTGGGTTCTATTGGTGAGGAAATTGAGGATCCAGTGGTTGATGGTGGGGTTGATGTCAATGTCCTGTAGCTTATGGAACAGATTATTGGGGGAGATGGTGTTAAAAGCTGAGCTGAAGTCAATAAACAGAATACGGGTGTAGGTGTTGGGGGTTTCCAGGTGCTGTAGAGTAGGGCTGCAACGATTAGTCGACATAATCGACGATGTCGATTATAAAAAATCGTCGACGAGAAATTGTTGCGTCGATTAGTCATTAAAAAAAAAAAAAAAAAACTTTATTTAATTTTTTTTTTTTTTTTTGCACTACCTATCTTTGTGAGAGTGGCTTCCATAGCAAATTTTGGACATTGAAAACATTGTTCCCCTGCAGGAGATGATGATCAGACTAGACACACAATACATTACACACGCACTCCTCTCACTCACACACAGCGATCAGAGTAAGACACACACATACACACTCCTCTCACTCACACACAGCGATCAGAGTAAGACACACACACATACACACTCCTCTCACTCACACACAGCGATCAGAGTAAGACACACACACATTCACACTCCTCTCTCTCACACACAGCGATCAGAGTAAGACACACACACATACACAAATTACACAGTACACACCTCTCACTCACACAGCGATCAGAGTAAGACACACACACAAATTACACAGTACACACACTCCTCTCACTCACACAGCGATCAGAGTAAGACACACACACATACACACACACACGGACTCCTCTCACACACAGCAAACAAAAGTTATTTAAAGTACACTTCCACTTTAATTTGTATTATTTAATTTATTTATCTTGTTATGAGTGATTGCTGTATTGTTCTTCAAATACATTTTCATTTAAAGTGGCTTAAAGATCCAAATTCAAATGTTTCATGAGTCATTATTTTAGTTTGCTATGGGATCATCATGTTATGATGTTGTTGTTTGGTCCTGACAAGAGTCTCAAAGTCTGGGGTGATGGTAGACAAGCAACTCTGAGGTCATGCTCAATGTCCAATCTGTTCCTCTGCTCTGTCTTCAGCTGGAGGAGAGCTGAGAAGCCACTTTCACAAAGATAGGTAATTAAAAAAAAAAAAAAAAAAAACGTTTGGTTTTCGATTAGTCGACTAATCGAAAAAATAATCGGCAGATTAGTCGACTACCAAATTAGTCATTAGTTGCAGCCCTACTGTAGAGTGTGGTGGAGAGCCAGGTTGATGGCGTCCTCTACTGACCTGTTGGTCCGGTATGCAAACTGGTGTGGGTCCATGTGGGGTTCTGTGGCAGTTTTGAGGTAGTCCAGGACCAGATGTTCAAATGATTTTATTGCTACTGATGTAAGGGCTATAGGTCTGTAGTCATTGAGACAGGTTATTTTGGTGGTTTTGGGGACTGGGATGATGGTGGATTGCTTAAAGCACTGAGGGACTGAACAGAGTTGTAGGGATGTATTGTATATGTCAGTGAAGACGGGGGCCAGCTGGTCTGCACAGTAGTGGAACACTGCAGAGGAGAGGAGGTCAGGCCCGGAGGCTTTAATTTTATTGGTCTTTTTGAAGACAGCTCTCACTTTGTCCTCGTGGATGATGAAGGGGGGGGGGGGGGGGGGTGGGGGAACGGGGGGTGATGAGGCCTGTTTGTCGAACCGGGCATAGAAGTGGTTGAGCTTGTCAGGGAGGTCCGGGTCGTCATCATCTGTAGGTGTGGGGGGGGGGGGGGGGGGGGGGGCGTTTTTTGTAGTTTGTTATTTCCTGTAGGGTTTTCCAGACTGCTCTGGGATTGTTGGCAGCGAATTGATCTTCCAGTTTTTTTGCATGATTTGATTTGGCCTGCCTGATGGCAGACCGTAGTTTATATTTTGCAGATTTGTACTGCTCTTTATTTCCATTTATGTAGGCTGTGTTCTTTTATTTACGTAGTGATGCTATGTCCTTGTTGAACCAGGGTTTATTGTTTCCATGTGATGTGACGGTCTTAGTGGGGATGCACATCTCCACACAAAACCGGATATATGACGTCACGGTTGTTGGTTGATTGAAAACTTTATTAACAGATTGCAGAATGGGTACAGTACGTACGGCTCAATACATACAATTGTTAAGGGGATGCAGACCAGAGAAAGACTTTCATCTTGTTTACATCAGGGTCCCCCATTTTCAATTCATCATAACATATATGACATACACGTATACAGATAGACAGTACACTGCTACATCTATACATTTATGACATACCAGATTTGCAAATACAGTACTGTTTGTGATACAAAAAGAGTCCAGAAAAGAGAGTATATACCTTTGATGTAGAAACTGTACATTGGAGGAGGTTGGGTAGGTGGGGTGGGGTTGGGTGGGTGGGGTTGGGGGGGGGGCTGTACATTGGAGGTGGTTGGGTGGGTGGGGTGGGGGGGGGTAGGAGGGGTGGGGGGGGGACACTGTACAACTGTACCAGCAAAACTGTACATTGGAAATTGACAAAACCATACTTCATCATTTACTGTACATTGGAGGGGGTTGGGTTAAGACATTTACAGGCACCAGTTTCGAATTGCAGTCTCCCGTAGGTGCTCTTTGAGAGTGGTTTTGAAAGTGGGTAGTGATTCACATTCCTTTACAGCTGAGGGCGTTCCACATTGATGTGGCATAATTGCGAAACGTGTTTAGTCCCTTGTTTGAGCCGAATCTGGGTTTAACATGGTTTGTGAAGCTCCCTCTAGTGTCTACTAGTGGATCTACTTTCTCTGTGGATGGTTTTGTGAATAAATCTCCATTATGCTTCAATTACTGTGTGTTTATTGTATAGCAATAAGGTTGGGTGAATTGGGCCATTGTATAAAAGCATTACATCACTTGAAGTCGTGTGTTATACTGATTAGATCACGCCTATGGGGGTCTAATGACCCTCCGCTGCACATCGGGCCTAACAACCACCCCTAGGTGTGATCTAATCAGTATAACACACTCCTACGCATGATGTAATGCTTAACTGTACAAACGTATAGGAAATACCCATAGGATCCACATGACAACAACGAAGGAGTTATGCTTCATGCCTTTCTGTGAACTGATTGAAACCTGTCCTGGAAGATCTGGAAGAGATGCTTTATCTTGGAAGGGGATGATGCTGCAGCTGGGCGATGGTGGTGACACTCATAGTGGAGGATAGATTTTCCAGTAATCTCCTTGTTTTTAAATATTTGTACTCAAACTAAGCTTAAAAGCTTGTATACTGGAACTATATATATCAATGAGAAACATTACCATAAAAACAGGCAGGGGTAAATGTCCCTCCCTAAAAATTGGGTCCTGGGGGGGATCCTCAAGAGAACACTTTTTCTACATATTTTTACTCCTGTTTTTGGACCAGAGGTTTTGGGCGATTTCAAATTCCAGCAGTACGTTATAGGATATAGATACAGACAAAACGACAACACATATGGAAAGATTAAGTATTGAAGAGTAATTTCCACCATAGTTTTGATTTAACATGAATATAGTTTTTTGGCTACACTCCAATGAAGACATGTTGTAAGTTTAAGATAAGTGGTGGTGGGGGTGCTGGTGGTAGTGATGATAAGTGGGGGTGGTGATGATAAGTGGTAGTGATGATAAGTGCTGGTGGTGGTGATGATACGTGGTGGTGGTGGTGATAAGTGGGGGTGGTGATGATAAGTGGTGGTGATGATACGTGGTGGTGGTGGTGATAAGTGCTGGTGGTGATGATAAGTGGTAGTGATGATAAGTGGTAGTGATGATAAGTGGAGGTGGTGATGATAAGTGGTAGTGATGATAAGTGGTAGTGATGATAAGTGGTAGTGATGATAAGTGGTGATGATAAGTGCTGGTGGTGGTGATGATACGTGGTGGTGGTGGTGATAAGTGCTGGTGGTGATGATAAGTGGTGGTAGTGATGATAAGTGCTGGTGGTGGTGATGATAAGTGGGGGTGGTGATGATACGTGGTGGTGGTGATAAGTGCTGGTGGTGATGATAAGTGGTGGTGATGATAAGTGGTGGTGGTGATAAGTGGTGGTAGTGATGATAAGTGGTGGTGGTGATGATAAGTGGTGGTAGTGATAATTATGGTGGTGATGATAAGTGCTGGTAGTGATAATAAGTGGTGGTGGTGATGATAAGTGCTGGTGGTGATGATAAGTGGTAGTGATGATAAGTGGTAGTGATGATAAGTGGTGGTGGTGATGATAAGTGGTGGTAGTGATGATAAGTGGTGGTGGTGATGATAAGTGGTGGTAGTGATTATAAGTGGTGGTAGTGATGATAAGTGGTGGTGGTGGTGATAAGTGCTGGTGGTGATGATAAGTGGTGGTAGTGATGATAAGTGCTGGTGGTGGTGATGATAAGTGGGGGTGGTGATGATACGTGGTGGTGGTGATAAGTGCTGGTGGTGATGATAAGTGGTGGTGATGATAAGTGGTGGTGGTGATAAGTGGTGGTAGTGATGATAAGTGGTGGTGGTGATGATAAGTGGTGGTAGTGATAATTATGGTGGTGATGATAAGTGCTGGTAGTGATAATAAGTGGTGGTGGTGATGATAAGTGCTGGTGGTGATGATAAGTGGTAGTGATGATAAGTGGTAGTGATGATAAGTGGTGGTGGTGATGATAAGTGGTGGTAGTGATGATAAGTGGTGGTGGTGATGATAAGTGGTGGTAGTGATTATAAGTGGTGGTAGTGATGATAAGTGGTGGTAGTGATAATAAGTGGTGGTGGTGATGATAAGTGGTGGTAGTGATAATAAGTGGTGGTGGTGATGATAAGTGGTGGTAGTGATAATAAGTGGTGGTAGTGATGATAAGTGGTGGTAGTGATGATAAGTGGTGGTGGTGATGATAAGTGGTGGTAGAGTGATGATTATGGTGGTGATGATAAGTGGTGGTGATGATAATTATGGTGGTGATGATAAGTGGTGGTGATGATAATTATGGTGGTGATGATAAGTGGTGGTGATGATAAATATGGTGGTGATGATAAGTGCTGGTAGTGATAATAAGTGGTGGTGGTGATGATAAGTGGTGGTAGTGATAATAAGTGGTGGTGGTGATGATAAGTGGTGGTAGTGATAATAAGTGGTGATGATAAGTGGTGGTAGTGATGATAAGTGGTGGTGGTGGTGGTGATGATAAGTGGTGGTAGTGATGATAAGTGGTGGTGGTGATGATAAGTGCTGGTAGTGATAATAAGTGGTGGTGGTGATGATAAGTGGTGGTAGTGATAATAAGTGGTGGTGGTGATGATAAGTGGTGGTAGTGATGATAAGTGGTGATGATAAGTGGTGGTAGTGATGATAAGTGGTGGTGGTGGTGATGATAAGTGGTGGTAGTGATGATAAGTGGTGGTGGTTATGATAAGTGGTGGTAGGGATGATAAGTGGTGATGATAAGTGGTGGTAGTGATGATAAGTGGTGGTAGTGATGATGAGTGCTGGTAGTGATGATAAGCGGTGGTGATGATAAGTGGTGGTAATGATAATAAGTGGTGGTAGTGATGATAAGTGGTGGTAGTGATAAGTGGTGGTGATGATAAGTGGTGGTAGTGATAATAAGTGGTGGTGGTGATAAGTGGTGGTAGTAATGATGATAAGTGGTGGTAGTGATAATAAGTGGTGGTAGTGATAAGTGGTGGTGATGATGAGTGCTGGTAGTGATGATAAGCGGTGGTGATGATAAGTGGTGGTAGTAATGATGATAAGTGGTGGTAGTGATGATAAGTGCTGGTAGTGAAGATAAGTGGTGGTAGTGATGATAAGTGGTGATGATGATAAGTGGTGGTAGTGATGATAAGTGGTGGTAGTGATAATAAGTGGTGGTAGTGATAAGTGGTGGTAGTAATGATGATAAGTGGTGGTAGTGATAATAAGTGGTGGTAGTGATAAGTGGTGGTGATGATGAGTGCTGGTAGTGATGATAAGCGGTGGTAATGATAATAAGTGGTGGTGATGATGATAAGTGGTGGTGATGATGATAAGTGGTGGTAGTGAAGATAAGTGGTGGTAGTGATGATAAGTGGTGATGATGATAAGTGGTGGTAGTGATGATAAGTGGTGGTAGTGATAATAAGTGGTGGTAGTGATGATAAGTGGTGGTAGTGATAATAAGTGGTGGTAGTGATAATAAGTGGTGGTAGTGATAAGTGGTAGTGATGATAAGTGGTGGTAGTGATAATAAGTGGTGGTGGTGATAAGTGGTGGTAGTAATGATGATAAGTGGTGGTAGTGATGATAAGTGCTGGTAGTGATGATAAGTCGCTAAGTCACCAGACATGATAAGTCACCAGACATTTATGACATACAAGATATACAAATATACAGTACTGTTTATTTACAGACAGAGTTGTACGTGGTGGTGATGATAAGTGGTGGTGGTGATAAGTGGTGGTGGTGATGATAAGTGGTGGTGGTGATGAGTGCTGGTAGTGATGATAAGCGGTGGTAATGATAATAAGTGGTGGTGATGATGATAAGTGGTGGTGATGATGATAAGTGGTGGTAGTGAAGATAAGTGGTGGTAGTGATGATAAGTGGTGATGATGATAAGTGGTGGTAGTGATGATAAGTGGTGGTAGTGATAATAAGTGGTGGTAGTGATGATAAGTGGTGGTAGTGATAATAAGTGGTGGTAGTGATAATAAGTGGTGGTAGTGATAAGTGGTGGTGATGATAAGTGGTGGTAGTGATAATAAGTGGTGGTGGTGATAAGTGGTGGTAGTAATGATGATAAGTGGTGGTAGTGATGATAAGTGCTGGTAGTGATGATAAGTCGCTAAGTCACCAGACATGATAAGTCACCAGACATTTATGACATACAAGATATACAAATATACAGTACTGTTTATTTACAGACAGAGTTGTACGTGGTGGTGATGATAAGTGGTGGTGGTGATAAGTGGTGGTGGTGATGATAAGTGGTGGTGGTGATGATAAGTGGTGGTGGTGATAATTATGGTGGTGATGATAAGTGGTGGTGGTGATGATAAGTGGTGGTGGTGATGATACGTGGTGGTAGTGATGATAAGTGGTGGTGGTGATGATAAGTGGTGGTGGTGATGATAAGTGGTGGTGGTGATGATAAGTGGTGGTGGTGATAATAAGTGGTGGTGGTGGTGATGATGATAAGTGGTGGTAGTGATGATAAGTGGTGGTAGTGAAGATAAGTGGTGGTAGTGATGGTAAGTGGTGATAAGTGGTGGTAGTGATGATAAGTGGTGGTAGTGAAGATAAGTGGTGGTAGTGATGGTAAGTGGTGGTAATGATAATAAGTGGTGGTGATGATGATAAGTGGTGGTGATGATGATAAGTGGTGGTAGTGAAGATAAGTGGTGGTAGTGATGATAAGTGGTGATGATGATAAGTGGTGGTAGTGATGATAAGTGGTGGTAGTGATAATAAGTGGTGGTAGTGATGATAAGTGGTGGTAGTGATAATAAGTGGTGGTAGTGATAATAAGTGGTGGTAGTGATAAGTGGTGGTGATGATAAGTGGTGGTAGTGATAATAAGTGGTGGTGGTGATAAGTGGTGGTAGTGATAATAAGTGGTGGTGGTGATAAGTGGTGGTAGTGATGATGATAAGTGGTGGTAGTGATGATAAGTGCTGGTAGTGATGATAAGTCGCTAAGTCACCAGATATGATAAGTCACCAGACATTTATGACATACAGTACTGTTTATTTACAGACAGAGTTTCTAAAAGAGAATATATACATTTGAGGGGGACGAACAGGACTGTACATTGGGGGGGTTGGACATTTACCAGGGCCAGTTGCGGCCTCCCGTAGGTGCTTTTTTAGATATAACTAGATAGATATAAATTACTCTCCTCCCGACTGTCTCCCCTACTCATTTACTACTACTCATTATTTGTTATCCGTTACTCATGGTTTTATGTTTCCTGCGTATTCTTATTGTCCTCCGTTTCCCTGTGGTTCTGTTTCTTTGTTTTTATTTGTTTCTTTTTTGCCTATTGTCAGCGACTTTGGGTCTTTGAAAAGCGCTATACAAAATAAATGATTTATTATTATTATTATTATTATTATTATTATTATTATTATTATTATTATTATTATTATTATTATTATTATACCTCAGCTGCTCTTACTGTGTAAACAAAGGTGTTCCACAAGGTTCTATTTTGGCCCCTGTCTTATTCTCCATCTTTATAAATGAACTAGGAAATGGGATAAACCCAGCACGGTTTCATTTATACGGCAACGATGATACAGTTGTTTACACAGTGGCTTCCTCTTTAACTCAGGCCATAGAGCTTCTACAGGATGCTTTTAATACACTGCAACACTCCTTGCTAAGGCTAAGACTGGTCCTTAATGCAAAAAAGACCAAGTACATGACCTTCTCTCGCTCTCGAGCTAATACAGCTGTCCCTCCGATTCTGACACTGGAAGGGACATGCCTTGACAAAGTAGCATCCTATAAATATCTGGACATATGGATTGATGAAAAGATGGCCTTTGATGTTCATATTGGGAACCTATTGAGAAAACTTAGACCTAAACTGGGCTTTTTCTTCCGGTTAAAGAATTGTTTCCCGTCTGAAGCCAGGAAGAGAATTGTGCAGAGTTCCTTTCTGTCTGTATTAGATTATGGCGATGTGATCTATATGCATGCTCCTTCCTCCCTGCTTAAAAAGCTGGATTCTGCGTACCATACTGCCATACGTTTTGTAACGGGTGCAGGCTCTCGCACCCACCACTGCACTTTGTATCAGTCCTTAGGATGGTCCTCTCTGTACCAAAGAAGACAATCACACATGTTGATTTTTATCCTTAAGTCATTGCTAGGTAAGCTGCCCTTATATATCTCCATACTTCTGTCCTTTTATACTTGCTTTTTTAATACCAGACGAGCAGCAAATGGGATGCTTTTAAATGTTCCTTTGATGCAGTCAGAGCTTGGTAAAGCTGCATTCTCCCACTATGCTCCCTTTTTATAGTAAAGTAAAACTTTGTCTAGAGGCACTTCCTACTGTGAATGCTTTTAAAGGTATGCTACGACTAGCCCTTCATGAAACATGTAACTGTTTTACCTGATGCTATTGCTGATGTGATTATGCTCCTTGCCACTGCACAAATGGCCTTCTGTATTTATATTTGAATTGTATGTTTTTTGTTTAATGCCCTGTTTTATGTTGAAACTTGTTGTGTGCCGTGTTGGTCAGGACTCCCTGGAAGAAGAGATCTTGTATCTCAATGGGACATTCCTGGATAAATAAAGGATACATAAAAAAAACGGTACAGTAAAGTGCAATGGTTAGCACAATGTGCAATGGTGAGAATAAAAATAATAATAATAAAAATAATAATTAAAATAAAGTACATAAACTATGGCTATATATACAGTGAGGTGCAGTGGGCTAAAGTTTTGATTCAGAAGTCTGACAGCTGAGGGGAAGAAACTATTCGTGGTTCTGCCTGGGAGGCTAATCTAATCTAATCTAATCTAATCTAATATAATATAATATAAAGAAAACAAAAGAAAAAAGTGATTTTCCATTTTTTGCAAAATGGATAACAACCATAGATATGATATAACAACTATCTTCGCAACACTAACGTAAGGTTATGTATATAACCAAGTTCTGTGAGTTATGGTGCGCTCAGCACCAGTAGCACTGTACTTCACTTCGTGTACATACACTGAATAAGAAAATTCCACCATGTACCTTTACATCCCCATATTCGTCTGACCACACCCCCTTCCGCTTACCTTCATAAGCAGGTGTGTGGTCACCTACTCGCCTCCTTCCCAAACTTTCACCACAAGGCGAGATCAAGGGCAGCAGCGGCGTCCTGGTGGCTTATAGCTTATCCGCAACAGTAAGTGACTTCCGGGGTAGGCCTGATTGGCCCCGACAGGCACGTGACGCGCAACTTTCTCTGCCGCGCGGCACGCTCCGCGGAGCGGAGCGGCAGAGCTTGCGGAATGATGTAACCGTCCAAATCCGCTATGACTTTCATTCGGCGCTTCAGCTCACCTGGCAGAGCAGCGGTCCTGCGATCCTGCGGTCCGTTGTTGACGAGTTCGAATCCCATCAAATCTATTTTTTTTAACATGATTTTTTTTTTAACGTGTATTCTTTCGCCGGTTAAGGTTAGGCATGGTTAAGGTTAAGGTTAAGGTTAGGCATTGTTTCGGAGTTGGTTAAGGTTAGAACGGTTAAGTTTAGGCGCTGTTAAGGAGCTGGTTAAGGTTAGAGTTTGTGTTAGAGAATGGCAATAGACAGCCTATTTCCGCACGACAGCTCTCAGCAGCCTCGTTGCGCGTCCTGAGTTTGCCGCGTCACGTGCCTGTCGGGGCCAATCAGGCCTACCCCGGAAGTCACTTACTGTTGCGGAACAGTTACACGCGTCCTGGTGCTGAGCGCACCATAACTCACAGAACTTGGTTATATACATAACCTTACGTTCTGTTTCGTTAAGGCTTCGCTCAGCACCAGTAGCACAACGGGGGCTGAGCGGGAGCCTTAGCCCGACAAATACACCCCGCTGAGGCCCCCCACAACCATCAGACCGGGGAGGGCCGAGCCCCCCCCGACCCTCCCTAATGGAGGATACCCTCCCTATTGGAGGCTTACGGGGGGGCGACGGATCCGACCAGGCGAAGAGGAACTCAAGCAACTCAACGCACAGGGTGAGCAGACCGTGGCTTGACCCCATGACTACACACACGCACAACCCGCATGCCACCAGGGAACGAACGGAAGGAACAACCTCGTTACTGCCCCCAAAATCACGGGGTCAAGAGCAACCCTAACCCCGTGGCAAGGCCGTAGCAGCGGAGCGCGAAGGAAGACCCAGTCCTACTGAAGGGACTGGATCCCCTGGAAAAAGGGGGCCTGGAGAGGTCAATGACGCCAGGCATCAAGACCCCACCAGGTGGTCACTTAGTGACACCGCCCCCCACATCGCCAGCGTATTCGGATAGGGCCCCTCCAAGAGCGGGCCCTTTCCCCCCAATAGCACACCGCCTGGCACACTGACTCTGAAACACAGGCAGTCAGCATGGCCGTAAGCACTCAAAGGTTAACCAACGGAAGCAGGCAGCGCACCGGGGAAACCAGGCAGCAGGCTGTAACCTGAGCCTGGAGCACTGCGGACGAGACATGCGCCAAAGGAGTCAGCTGAAAACAGCCCCCCCGGCGGAAGGGGCGTATGCTGGCGTTGTTGATCACCATGACAAAGCCTCCATTAAAAAAAACCCACCCAGAGAGGTTGAGGCAGAGAAGGCTGACATGATTGGCAGACGTCATGAACGTGCAGGGGCACACTCAACCGGGTAACCCGGGAGTTGACTCTGCTCCAACACACCAGGGAATCAACCACCCCCTTGGTACCAATGCGGTGGTTGTTCCTATAACCCCTCAAGAAAAAGGGTTAGCCCAGGTCTACGGTATCAACGAAACTTTACTTCGGACCGGGCCCAGCGGCTCGGGAAGCACACAGGGTTACCAGAGGAGAAGACCACCCCAACAGCCCTCTCTCCGCCATGCGTGAGAGAGGAGCGAAGAAAAGAGAACCAGCCCCTTAAGATAGTGTCAGGTACAAAAGAGTACCCAACAAGGGTCTCCATAACACCTAACCTTGTGACACCCCGGGCCGACCCGGCATTTTTCCCCCGAAAAAAGCCTAAGTCCCTCAGGGTACTAGAACAGCAGATCTGCATCCCCGGCGGACAACGGGTTAACTGACCTGGACCAGCGTGACCAGAACCAGTCCCGTGCCCTAACCACGCCGACCTGCCTACTCCGTGAGAAGGGACAGATATGCATGTCGATCAAAAAACATGAAAAGAGGGCGCCACCCAGACGGGCCGGTGTGAACCGTGCTCGGTGGCCCACCCCAAGGGCGTGAGACCCCTCTACCTATGTTCAGATCTTTATTCCGTTAACATCCCCCAGACATGAACGAGAACCCGTCGAGAACCAGTAACAGGTTCTCGGAAGAGGACAAACCCTCCATCCCAGTTGCTTTATAAAAACGCTGTTTTAACCACAAGCAACCAAGGCGTACTAGCTACCCGTATGATTCCCATCAGAAACACCCCGAGCTAGCACCATGCATGCGTCGGGACACAACCACATCAATGAACAGGCTAATGTAGACCCTTCATTGAATCCTCAAGGCGCCTGGGAGAAACGACAAGAAGGGTGTGGTGCTTCCTATACTCCACACTCTTTTATTAAAAAAGAAAAGAAGCACCGACTGTATGAACCCCATTTGACACAGCTGAGGATAAAACTGTTTACATTTTTATATCCAGTCACCCCCACCACAGAGGATTAGACGGAGCTCCTCAGGGAGACTTCCCACGTGAGTCATAGAGTGAAAAAGCCATGGCAATCTTGAGTCATGTGACCAACCGACTCAAGTTACACATATATCGAGCGTAGTGGAACCCACGCTCTATCCCGACACTTTGACAACAACAGACCGCCATACGGGTCTAACTCACGGAAGCCATCGTCAAATAGCAACGTGCGTAGTGACGTGTGCTATGACGGGGGGAAACCCAATACTCAACGCCTGTGTAATAGGAGCAGAGTTAGGGAACCCTTTCCCCCCCCCCCCCTCCCTGCCAAGTCGCCTAACGACTTGGCCCTGACTGGACCAACAAGAGATGAATAAACCCCCTGACCAATCAGAAGAGGCAAGGAGGGGTTTATCCGGTACCCCCTCACAAGCCCTTTCCTTGCACACAGCAACAACTTTAGCACACGATACCTTTAATAGCAATGCTAATGAATAGCGCAAGCTAATACAATGCATGCTAACCACAGTCAACTGTGAACAGGGTTTACAACAAAACCAAGTCGCGTGTGTGTGTGAATCCTACACCCGCATCCATGTTGAACATAGAAAAACACTGATAGAGAGAGCGAGAACGGCTGAGCCGTGGTACGTGTTCATACAAGCATTACTGCAACGAACACAACAGTGTTGTAGCTCAACATTACTTGTGCAAGCAACAGAACATACAAGAAACCTCTACCTTATGTGGAGACTCAGGCAGTGTAGGCTGCAGACCTTGCTTAAAGCTCTTAACATGAACGTAACCCTCCTATCAACCCATACTAGTGAAGATTCACACTTTGCAACCCCATCATATGTTTGGTAAAGAAACACACAGTTTGTTAACAAAAAATACAGTCCCCCTTTAGAGGGAACTTTTTATTTTTCAAACAAATCATACGGCAAGGCCGGGAAGGGAAAAACAGAGGGGACCACAGGGGAAAAAAGTCACTGTGTCTAGCGGCGCCTGCCGCCACGAGCCGCTCGGGATTTGCCACCTCGTGGAGCCCCGGAGGGACGGTAAGCAATCGGCGGCTGGTCTCGACGGTCCCTACCGTCACCTCCGGGCGTAGATGGGTCGGCTGTAGCGGCGGCGCTCTCTCTCCTCCTGGCCTTCTTCCTCGAAGGACCAGCAGTGGCGGTGGTGGCAGCAGCAGCCACGGCGGAAGACGCTCGACGACGTGGCAGCCGTCTGACCCCACCGGCAACATCGGGAGGGGGAAAATGAGGTTGAAGCACGGAGCGCTCCTCCTGCATCTCTCTACAGGTCGAGGTCATCAACTGTAGGGCCTTCCCAAACAGTCCAGCATCGGAGAGGGGTGCCGTCAGAAGTGGAAGCCTCTTCTTCTCCGGCACACGCGCCTACTCCAGCCAAAGGTGGCGCTGGTTCAGAGTCGCCAGGCCGCTACTGCCATGAGCTCGGGAAACAAAGCCTGCAGCTCCCCCTGCAGACTTTCCTCCACCGAGCCCGCATCCCTCACATACAGCAGGCTGCTACTGGTCAAGGAGCCACACTCCGATGTGGCTGATAGCAGGGCATCCCGCCGACGAGTCAGAGGTTCTTCTCCAACGTCTTCAAACGAGGCGCCCCAAGGAGACATCTCACCCCCCTCCAGTGTTACCTGGATGGGCGGGATACCTGTCTCCACCGGGCCTTCAAATAAGAACCCGTCCGCCTCTACCATGTAATCCTCTGTTTCCATCGGGCATGTAGAGACCGACGCATCCTCACTGGGCTCCAGCAACTCACCAAACCCTGGCCGTTCGCGTCTGCAAGCCACCATCTTGCGACGGGAGCGAGCCGACGCAAAAAGTTTGCGTCTCAAATCCCCTGGAACCAAAGGAACCGGCCGCCCAACAGCGGACAATTCCTCGGAAACAGAGGAACCAGAGCCAGAACCAGGCCATCGCATAGGCGACGGCACCGGTGCACCAGCTCCTTGGAGAGGCGAACTACCCATCGGACGCCTACCGGGCGTGGCTGTCAACCACGAGAGAGGCAACAGCCCCGCTCCAGGACGTACGACGGAGGCGGAAATGGAGAATCGCTGGTGGAGAGTGGCGCTGCGAACACGACCCTCCGGAGTAGACATTATGACTTAGGTTTTTCTATATATAATATAGAATATATATGAGAGAAGAAAAAAATAAGCACAATGTAAACACGTCTCAACTTTCTTCAGCTAACAACCTCGTCAAGTGGGGATCTACCAAGGCACTTCCTTGTGGTGAAAGTGAAGAAGGAGGCGAGTAGGTGACCACACACCTGATTATGAAGGTAAGCAAAAGGGGGTGTGGTCAGACGAATATGGGGATGTAAAGGTACATGGTGGAATTTTTTTATTCAGTGTATGTACACGAAGTGAAGTACAGTGCTACTGGTGCTGAGCGAAGCCTTAACGAAACAGAACGTGGCGTTATTTTTTTTCCTAGCCGCATTTCTCGGAGACGCTCTCTGATTGGCCGACGCCTGTTTCTACACTGGTTAAGCTTAGGCACTCTTTCAAAGTTGGTTAAGGTTAGAGTTTGTCTTAGAGCGTGACGGTAAGTTCTTTCAACGGTTAAGCTTAGGCACTCTTTCGAAGTTGGTTAAGGTTAGAGTAGAGTTTGTCTTAGAGCATGGCGATAGAACGCCAGGTCTACAAGATACACTACACGACCAAGGTACCCATGTACATGTCAAAATACTTCCCAAAGGTCAGTGAATACCACGATCACAACACCAGAGGAAGCTCCACAAATCATGTAAAACCCAGATTCGGCTCAAACAAGGGACTAAACACGTTTCGCAATTATGCTACATCAATGTGGAACGCCCTACCCAAAGCTGTAAAGGAATGTGAATCACTACCCACCTTCAAAAACACTCTCAAAGAACACCTACGGGAGACTGCAATTCGAAACTGGCCCCTACAAATGTCCTAACCCAGTTGTACAATAAAGACCAAGCATGGCTTTGTCAGTATTCCAATGTACAGTGCCCCCCCCCCCTACCCAACCTCCCCCCCACCTCCAATGTACAGCCCCACCCAACCCCACCTACCCAACCTCCTCCAATGCACAGTTTCTATGTCAAATGTATACTCTTTTTCTGGATTTTTTTAGTATCACAAACAGTACTGTATTTGCAAATCTGGTATGTCATAATGTAGCAGTACTGTCTATCTGTATGTCGTGTGTGTCATATGATGAATTGAAAATGGGGGACCCTGATGGAAACAAGACGAAAGTCTTTCTCAGGTCTGCATCCTCTTAACAATTGTGTGTATTGAGCGGTACTGTACTGTACCCTTTCTGCAATCTGTTAATAAACTTTTCAATCAATCAATCAAGGTAGGTAGCGTGCATTTCGACGCGGAAATGGGCAAAGACACAGGCAGCTCGTCACGAATTGAAAATGGGGGACCCTGATGTAAACAAGACGAAAGTCTTTCTCTGGTCTGCATCCCCTTAACAATTGTGTGTATTGAGCTGTACTGTATTGTACCCATTCTGCAATCTGTTAATAAAGTTTTCAATCAATCAATCAATCAATCAAACGCGATTGGGCAAACATGTCAGTGGCCAATCAGAGAGCGTCAGTCAGTGGCCAATCAGAGAGCGTCTCCGAGAAATGCGGCTAGGAAAAATAATAACGCCACTATACGTGCTCTTGAACGCCCCGCCGAAAGCTCCATAGACAGTTCTCGAAAGGCATTGTGGGATCGGATGCCGGTGGAAAGCTTCTCGAAGGAACTGCATACTGCAAAGATGATGGTGAGTTTTTTTTTAGCATCCATGCCTCTCATCACATACACAAATCCACCTCCATCGTCCTTTTTATCGCTAATTCGAGGTGTCCGTGCTATACGCATTAAACCAGGCCAGCTATATACTTTCTTTGCGGACCACTATTTTTGTGATAAACGCGTCTAAAAACAAGTTTAATTGTGTCCGGATGCTAGCTAGCCCTTGTTAGCATCCCCCCATGATCAATGGGCGTATACGGCTAGTTGCAGTCGGCTAGCCTTGTCATTATTATGATGAGTGACCGTTATAGACCGAAACAACGTTGGTTTAATGACCTGAGAATTCGTGTAATTGTGTTCACTTAATTGCAGGGCACCGTTGATAATTTCCTTAGCAGAAATGTCACTTTTATCATCTTCCGTGCACACGGTAGCTGTCAACCGGCTTTGTCCCGTTAGCTGGAATATAACGTCAACGCAACGTACACGGTGCAATGAATGGGCTACATCATAAACTATAGCTGTAATGAGGGCGGCTAACACACTTCCACAAGTACTTGTTTTATCGAGAAGCTATTTCGGTTTCATTAGGGAAGTGATTGTGAAGATATCGGGCAATGTAAGCAAGCTGGTAGCGTTAATAACCAACCCTAGCTTGAAGCTTCTTATCCTAAAGGGAAGGACTTTAGGGATGTAGTCAGATTAACTGTTGGGCTGGATAGGTTATGATGAGCCCGTTAACTAGCCACCGAGAACTGCGTTGAAGGATGACCGGCTTCCTGGGCGACACACGGTTGAGTCTGATGCCAAATGTCATGTATGTCATAAATGTCACTATGAATTGAAAATGGGGGACCCTGATGTAAACAAGACAAACCTATTTCTCTGGTCTGCATCCCCTTAACAATTGTGTGTATTGAGCTGTACTGTATTGTACCCATTCTGCAATCTGTTAAATAAAGTTTTCATTCATTCATGCTTGGCAACAATAGTCCCACCCAGAACGTGACTGGTCCAGGATGCCTGGCTGTATGCTGCACTGTTACATCAGCGATGACTAGTAGCAAATATAAAGCATTTAAGCCTAAATTATTCAGAGTTTAATACAAAGGTGCAGCATAGCTACCGGTAGTTGCATTCAGAGCGAAAGCCTTAATCTGGGAGTATTGTTGTTGTAACAGTGCAGCAAAGTGTAACGTTCATTTTTGGGTTTTGATGGATCAAGCTATAATATAATTGATCTAGATTTCCACCAGGCTGATAATGTTGTTGGGCCCAACGGCTGTGCTTTTTTTCTTCTCTTATTAATTCTTTCTCAATATCCCTTCCCTGCCTCGTCCTATATTCTCCCCACCCTCCCCTCTCTCTTCCAGTCCACACCAGTAATCCTGCTGAAGGAGGGGACAGACACGTCCCAGGGTATCCCCCAGCTCATCAGTAACATCAATGCCTGTCAGGTCAGTATGTAGAAGTGTGATTTGTTTTTGCTCTGGTCTTGTTGTATGTCTCCTGGGTTATTGTACGTGTGCGTTTCAACTCTGAATAGGACGAAAATGGACCTAAGTCTGTTCTATTCCAGGTCATTGCTGAGGCCGTCAGGACCACCCTGGGGCCCAGAGGGATGGACAAGCTCATCGTGGACAACAGAGGTGAGGATGGATGGATGGATGAAGAGTGAGATATGAATCATGCGAGGACACAACACTACTGACTCGGGTGTAGTGTTGTAGCTCGGTGGATAGAACATGGCTTTCACTGAGACGATACAGAAGGTTAACCCTTTCACAACCACACGACAGAACCGTTTGTAGTGTGGTAGTGAAAGGTTAACCCTCTAGTGTGGTATTGAAAGGGTTAATGGTCTATTATTATTGTTTCTTGTGTGGTCAGTGGTGGTTTGAGCATTTATAGTTCCATGTGACCTTTTTTTGCTAGTTTCTCCTCCACACGAGCAAGGTAAATGCTGAAATGTGCGGCTGTGATCGATTGATCGATTGATTGCAGTGTTGCATCGCTCTACATGCAGTAAACATTTTTGGAGAGGTACACATCCACCAAGTGGCTTTCCACATTCAGGTCACAGCCAAGGTCCATCCAGGCGATGGAATTGAGGCTTAGATTAATTGTAGGTAGTGGTGAGACTACAATGAGTCTGCTGAGAGTGATGGAGGAGGGTGGTTCCAGAAAGCTTGAATTCACTGTTGAAACGAAACATCTCTGATTGGGGATTCCCACCTGCTCTCTGCACTGCCCAACAGCAGCATTACCTTACAGGTGGACTGACTCTAGCATGTTGCACAAGGGGTGAAGTACATCTCACCCTGTGTGTTGGTAGGTGCAGTCTGAGGACACTGGTGGAGGTGTGACAGGCAGAGAAAACCCCTGCAGTAGACTGGGCGATATGGAATAATTCAATATCATAATATTTTCTCTTATTGATGTCATGATATCTGCTCACTAATGTGGAATCACAGGTTATGTAATCCAGTTCATGTTAATCCCATTGAATGCATGGTAATGTATGACATAAAACCAAAATAGCTTTTTTCAAATGACATTCCCTCAAACATTTCAGATCAAATTGTGAGAATATGATAGTTAATACGTGCTTGTTGTTATCAATTTAGACAACAGAATTGTGTATCACCGTGTCTCAAAGTCATGATTTCATCACGATAGGATCCCACTGAAAGTCTATCAGAGATTGTATTGATCATCACACACCCTGCAGGTAATTACACATACCTGTACATCTTGCTAATGGTGTGTGTGTTTTGCCAGGTAAGGCCACCATCTCCAACGACGGAGCGACCATCCTGAGGCTGCTCGACGTGGTCCACCCAGCAGCCAAGACCCTGGTTGACATCGCCCGCTCCCAGGACGCGGAGGTGGGACTGATGCACACGTCACATCTTCCCACTTTAGTCCTCATCTCGTCTCGTTCTTTCCGTTTCTCTCTTCTCTCACGGTCTCCTCCTTTCTCTTTTCATTTCTTAGGTTGCCAATTTTATTAGAAAGTGACAGTATTTATCTGGGTAGTAAGTCTTGTGTTAAAGTTATCTTGTGAGACCAAACACAGGTTTGCTTCCCAAAGTCTCCTTGAGGTGACTCAGTCATACATTCAATGCATCATTCCTGGTGGTGGAATGTAGCAAATATAGAATGAAACTTTAAATCGAGGCCACCTAATCATCTCTCCCCTCAATTGACTGATATTACAATATCAACCCTTGTCGCCAGAGCCCTTCAGCCATTGTTGTGTGCCTGGTGCCAGTGTATGGCAGCCTATGCGCCTGTGTAGCCCAAGGTTGTGTGCTACACACTGGTGGTGGGGGAGGTAATTTCCTCTCTACATTGTGAAGCCCTTTTGAGTGTCTTGAAAAGCGCTATATTAATGTAATACTTTAACATGTACTGGCCAAATAATTACTTTAGCTGTAAAAACTGGGGATGGCCATTAGAAGGCATATCAATATTCAAATATATTAAACATTTGGTTAATGGTAGGCATGGCACCGATCCGATACTCTTATCGGTATTTGTCCCATACTGGCCAAATTCACAGGATCGGATATCAGAAAAACGGGAAGTATTTTCCCATCCGATTAGTGATGCACGATATATCGGCCGCCGATATGGCCGTTTTTTTAAACATTGGTATCGGTCCGATATCAAGATGGGGCTATTTATTATAATAATAATTAATTTTTTTTAATTTAAATTTTTTTTTAATACTTGTATTGTCCTTGAATAGTTTCAAAATATCAGTCATTGTACACTGCGACGAGGTTATCGCAAATTGCCCTTTAATTTGGCCTGTGCGAGTGGTAAATAATATTTGGGGGCAACCTTGCCAGTAGTGATTTCAACCCTTCATTTGCGTTTCACTAAATTAATCCACACAAATTGGATACATTTTTTTTAAAACATTAGCATACAACCAGGGCTGTACAGTGCGACATAATGTCACGGTGCTATGAAAAAATCTGTCGGCGATGAATGAATTTACTGCGTAGGCCCCTGTGCGATGATAATTGTGTGTACTGTGAAGTGAATCTGGGCCACGCTATGCTACTTGGTAGTTGTAGTCTATTGTGTGATTAAATACCATGTCTAACACCAAATCCCAGAATTCCTAGCGAACAATTAAATCGAAACTGAATGTGGCATCGCCAAAGAAGAACTTCCTTTCAATAAATTTAAGCCGCTAATTTTGCTCTGCAAGAAGAACGGAGCGGATATCAGTCCATCTGACAACCACGTCCGATGTGGAGAGATGATGAGAGAGTGAGACCATAGCCGATTAAATTAAGTCGGATCTGGCAGTGATGATTGACGGGGACACGGACACTTCTAACAAATGTCAGCCATGCATTAAGTGAGTAGCCCACTATTGGGACGTTTTTCAATACTTAAATACTGTCTACTTAGATTTCCCTCCGGGGACAATAAAGTATCAACCTACCGGTACCTATCTATCTAATAATGAGACTATATGCAAATAAGATAATACTAATAATTGTCACGGTTCCCCCGGTGGCTTGCAACTTACTGCTGGTAAAATCACTGTTTATTTCTCGTTTTGCATAGTATTACATTCCTCTTCTATAAACAAAGTCCTACCGTAAGAGCCTCATACGGGTCAATTAAACCTTTTTGATTAGAGTCTTTCCTTCGAGCTAAGTTGAACTGAACATTTCACTGTCAAAAGCGCAAACTTAAACAAGGTTGCGTCTCAACACGTTTTTCAAAATAAAGGTCACATATACAAATACCGTAGTAGGCCTCTCAATTCTTATAAGAAAAGTCCCGGATATACATAAACATTAATTGGCATAGATCTCTATAAACGGCCCAACACATTGATCACTTTAGGCACACCCTGAAACCAGTAACATCACAAATATGAAGCGGGTAATTACCCATACAAATTATAAACTTTTCATGGTTATTTACAATAATAATAAGTAATTTTATTTATAAAGCACTTTTCATTGTGAAACAAAGGTATGCAGAGTTTCTTGTCGTCCTGATTAATGCAATGGTGTGTGTGTTGTGGTGATCTCATTCAAGGAGCACTACAAACGCGCGCACACACACACAGTTTGTTGTTTTTGTTCTATTAGTGATTTACACACTTTCTCAGTTGGTTCATTATAAAAGATACAAACCTGAAAACAAAAGCACTTAAATGTTAAATAAAATGACCACAGTAATGAGGCAGGAGAAACATTTTTTTGCACTATAATGGTAAAATTGTTATTTAAAAATGTGCCCCTAAAAAATATTTTGTGCCCCTAAATTTCTTATTTAGGGGCAACTGTGCCCCTAGTGAAAAAGCTTAGCGTACAGCCCTGGTTTGGGAAAATAGCTCTTTATTTGATTATCATAAAAAAGATAACCGAGAATAATAACAGAATTTATTGTGCTGGACGACTAGCCCCTTTCTGTTGTTGAAAATGTTGGTTTCTGACGCTCAGCCCCTCTCCCTCTCTCTTCATATGTAGTTTCACAGCCAGCAGACAGCACTATTTCTTCTACTTCTATGTCTCATCTCGGAGCTTTGGGTTTGTGAAGCACAATAACATTCTCTCCCTTTGTGCTCCGTCCCTCCGTGAAGGTTGGAGACGGCACCACCTCTGTCACTCTCCTGGCAGCGGAGTTCCTGAAGCAGTTGAAGCCGTACGTGGAGGAGGGGCTCCACCCTCAGACCATCATCAGAGCCTTCCGCACCGCCACCGGCCTGGCGGTCAAGAAGATCCATGAGATCTCTGTCACCATCAAGAGGGACAACAGAGAGTAAGTCTCTGTGAGATTAGTTTGAATTAAACCGTACGGCAACAATTTTATTACACAATAAAGACGTTAAAAAGACATCACACCACACTGTAATTTGTACTGGAACACTAAATACTATGATAAGGATATGATATGTCTTTCTGTCATCTTCTACAAGTTACCAAAGATGTTTCAAAATAACTGGAGAAATGCTCCCGCCTCCCTCAACACAAGCTGAAACTACTGTTTGGGCTTGGCAGAGAGGAGGGGCGGAGCACACCGCTGGGAAGGAAGGGTCCGCTGCATTTACAAAATGAGAGCAACGTGGCACCATGATCTTTTTATCTTGTTTTCATGTTCATGGGAAGACAAAATCGTAATTGAAACTTGATTAATAGCCCAGCCCTACTGTGCTCCCGTCATACCTTTTTATATTCCTTCTCCCCAGAGGCCACTGTGGTAGAGAGGTGTTCAACCCATCAGCTCTGACCATCAAGCTGATGGATTACATGATACAAAATACTTATAATCTTTTCTCTCTCTCTCTGCCCCTCCATCTTTCCAGAGAGCAGAGAGAGCTGCTGGAGAAGTGTGCGGCCACGGCCCTGAACTCCAAGCTGATCGCCAGTCAGAAGGGATTCTTCTCAAAGATGGTGGTGGATGCCGTGATGGGACTGGATGACCTGCTGCCCCTCAAGATGATTGGCATGAAGAAGGTCCAGGGGGGAGCTCTGGAGGTGGGTTTGCTTGTTTTGAGTCTTTAGTCGATTTCCACTACAAATTACAACATGATGATATATTTTTTTACTTCATCTTTTTTTTTGACAGTCATATTTGCAGTTGTGTGTGTGTATATATATATAATCAAGGACAGCAGTATTGTAAGAATCCATACCTTTGCATGGATCCATCACTATCCATATTCAGTAAACCTCAGAGTCCTAGCCCTACACATGTATCTACTGAAAAGCCTCTTCACTCAAATTCTAGTAGTTTATTATAAATACCTAATGTACCGGTATGTGAAAATGGAGTGTCTGTATTGTCTGTTTTCCCCAATGCTCAAAATATTATAAAGAGCTGTATGTAACGTCTCACAAATGCAAAGATTCCTGCTTTCTTTTTACTGTTATGTGAAGCGCATTATTTTGCATAATTTTGTATAAATAAAGATTGATTGATATATATGAACCTCGTCCCATAGGAGTCCCAGTTGGTTTCCGGGGTTGCATTCAAGAAGACCTTCTCCTATGCCGGATTCGAGATGCAGCCCAAACGCTATGAGAACCCAAAAATCGCTCTGCTGAACGTGGAGCTGGAGCTGAAGGCAGAGAAGGACAATGCTGAGGTCCGCGTGAAGAATGTAGAGGTAAGGAGTTGACCCGCACACAGATTCTTCCATTTTGAAGAAAATAGGCTACACAATTATTATTATTATTATTTACAAATAGTCACGATAGGCCTAAAACAAACTGGAAGAAAACCATGCGCTGTTGAGTTTGACTTTGCAATGGGTCTAACCATGGGAGCTCTATTTTCAACCCAATAACAAACATCCTTTCTGGTGTCCTCTTCTCTAGGATTACCAAGCCATTGTTGATGCTGAATGGACCATCCTTTATGATAAACTAGAGAAGATCCACCTGTCAGGAGCCAAGGTGGTCCTGTCCAAACTGCCCATCGGTGATGTGGCCACCCAGTATTTTGCAGACCGAGACCTGTTCTGTGCCGGGAGGGTCCAGGAGGAGGACCTCAAGAGGACCATGATGGTAGGTGGAGAGGGGACGCACATACACTAGGGGTGTATATTGTGTATCGCATGTCTGTCTATTGTGATACTTTAGTCTGATAATATTATATTGATACCAGATGCCAAGTATTATATTTAATGTTACTTTTCCCTGGCCTTTTAATGAAAGACCATATACTAGGGATGGGCATGAGTAATCGATTACTCAAGTATGTGACGGATATGCCGTTCCATGAGTGGAGATAACAGTTGCTGATAGAGTGGAGGAGTAATGTAATTATTACAAATGGTAACTGACGATACGCATTAATTGGAATATTCTTTTTGGGGTACATCCTAGTCGAGGTAAGGGCTATATGGTATCAATCTTGCGTTGATCCAAGAATTCCTTCATTGCGATCGGAGCGTATGTGTGTAATGTACTGTGTAACATATTCCGTTGGTGACGATCAAAGCATAAAAAAATTACCATCCCCCCCCCCTTTCATGCATTCATGATGAAACATAATACCGATAATATAGATTTGATTTCGAAATACTAGCGTGTACAGGCGAGAAACGCAATTTTCTTTTAGTGAAATGCACGTATTGCTGCATAGCGTCATTTTCTGGGAGTAGACAGGATTACTCAAATTACTCATATTTCACCACGTTATAAAACGGGAATGTATGGATGAAAAAATTATTTCTTTAAAGGGGACATGCATTGCTATTCCTAGCACTATTTGGGCAACTTTACACAATTCATGTTAGTATTGAACACATCTGTAAGGTTTATATTAAAAAAAAAAAAATAAAGCATTGTTTTATATTTCTTATCAAGTACTCAAAAGCACCATTTTCCAGCCTCAGGATTTCAGGCTATTTTTGGATGGGCTCCGCCCATACTAGCAGAATGCTTTGAGTGACAGCCACCCACAATAGTTCTGGCCATACTACTCTACTAACGCCAAAGTGAACCTAATACACAAATAA
Source organism: Notolepis coatsorum (assembly GCF_963971535.1). Classification (NCBI taxonomy): domain Eukaryota; kingdom Metazoa; phylum Chordata; class Actinopteri; order Aulopiformes; family Paralepididae; genus Notolepis; species Notolepis coatsorum. The sequence continues at coordinate 107,289,414 of NC_140165.1, forward strand.
ATGTCTCAAGCATACGTCCATCACACACATGGCACTTGTACTAACGACGTTAGTTAGGAACATAATCATTCATTCGCAATACACAAGTAGGTTTACATACGAAGCACAGCTAAGAACGTTAGCTAAGCTAGCTTGCTCTTTCAGTCCGTCTAACAAACACATGCGCGCACACACACAGTGCTTGCACTAACGTTAGACTGTCTTGCCGCACACACACACACGGAAGAGTACCGTAATACACAAACGGATAAATGAACGAGGTCCTACTGCTAATTAACTAATTACGACGTACTGTATGTAGTCAAGTCAAGAGTTTTATTTGTCACGGCATACAAGTATACAATGAAATGCGGGTGGTCTTGCCCGCAACGATGTGCAATACAGTAGTAACAACATATAATAGAATCCAATAAAACAACATTGTGCAATAAACGGTAACATAGTAGGGCATATCGGTATTTGTACATAAGTTATTTACAGAGCATGGAGGACATGCTAGGTCCTGTGGTAGTGCATACACTGTTAGCTACGGATGAGGCACTGTGTCCTTCTGTACATTGCTATTTTATACAGTCTCGGGTTATACTATTTTTAAAGTGACTTTTACTTAGTGGCCATAAGTGTGGGCAGGGAGCGAAATTGGACCCCTGCAAAGAATATTTTTTAGGGGCACATTTTTAAATAACTATTTTACCATTATAGTAGGGCTGGGCGATATGGCCTCTAAATGATATCGCGATATTTTGACATTTCCTCTAAAGCACTTAAAAATGCTTGATTTAACCCTTTGATGCATACAGTCACGCCAATATGATGATTATAATAAGTCCCTGCAACATATTTTTGCATTATTAAACCATGAAGATGCTTTAAAAAATAATTTAATGAAAATGTACTAAGAGTAGTCTACTGACACACTAATAAAAAAAATTATTTACATCTTAAGACAATTTATATATCTTGGGTGCCTTTTACACAGTACTGTGTTTTCTATCTACTTTAGCCAAACGCACACACATATATATATATATATATATACACACACACTACTGTGAGAAAATAATAATAATTTATGACTTAATGATTTTAGAATATTTCAGATAATGAAATTAAATGTTTATCATCAACTATCCAGTTAGTATTTATACCGTGTGTAACATTTGGCTACTTTAAATCATTGAATGTAGAGAGAGAGAGAGAGAGGGGGCGAGAACGAACAAGAGAGCCAGCCCCCCCTTCGGGTTTTGTTCTAGGTTCGCGTTTTGATCGTCTAAGCTGCCGTAGGTGATGACGTCACACTCTAATGTAAACAGGAAGAGATGGAGATGGAGACACACGGAGATGGAAATTGAATGATATACAGAAATGAATAACCAATAAATATGAAGTTATGTTTAAACTTCTGTTGTCAAGCGTTGTCAATATAACCCACCCCCTTTCCTCACGAATGGAACTAGTCTTGTGGAGTCCGCTTTGACCGTTTTCCAGGGTTAGCAGAGATCGCTAGTTAGCTTAGCATAATCCTAATGGATACCTTGGTTAGCAGCTACCGTTAGCTCATTGCTTGTGTCAATTAAATTGCATGTTATTGTTAGATTCTGATCAAACTGGCCAGTATCACGTCTTCGTCTGTTTGGCTCTCCATCCAATTCCTCTGCGTTGTGTACTTTTAATGGTCCTGACGTCTCCGATACTGGTAGATAAGATCCTTATCTTCCCCCATTAGTGCAATCCATAAACCATAATACTCCTCCACTTCCGTAAGAATTCGACACTTCGACAACGTGAGATACCTTGTGAGGAAAAGCGTTGTTTTATTTCTCTAAACAGAAACCTCATAATCAGATGTTATCAGATGTTATCAAATTGTATCGTCCTTGAAGAGTCTATTCTAATGATCTTTCGGTGTGTTCAGATTGTCCTTTTGTGATTCAGTCCAATAGTGTTCAGGCCTGTTCGTTAGCCTAAGACCATCCTCGTGGTAGCCGAAGCTACTGATGTCGTGGCATTCTTCCTCCCCCCCCCCCCCCCCCCCTCTCTCGTGATGAGAGGAGAGAAGGTCCTCTGTGTGATCTCAGTCCTACTCGCTCTCGGTCAGATTTTAGTCTGCCCTACCCGGAAACACCGTTCGACTTATAGGTCTTCGTCGTAGCAACGACGGCCCCCCGCCCCTCTCCTGGTTGTCATGCGACGTGCTGTCATGACGACTGCTAACCTTTCACACCATTAAACGTTTCATCCACTGTTGCATTAAAGAGGTCACCCCTCTCCTCCTGCTCTGGGCCTACACTCTGTTATCTATGTTCTTACAAGGAATGTAAACATTCGGCTGGCTGCTAAACCTTCTGCAGTGATGGCTACTGCCTCTTCTTCTATCACCGTTTTCTAAAGCGAACCATGCACATTTCATTACCACCGTTTTTAGCTGTGGTCATCTCTCCCCAATCTATACATCACATACATTGAAAAAGCACCGTTTTCTCTCAATCCCCCCTTGATTCTTATCACCCCTTCAGAATCATAAATCATTATTTGGTTTTTCAATTAATTATGCCAAAAATAGCCTGTGGTTGAAGCAAACCAACCTCGTCTCTCGTGCACAAGAAACGAAGACGGCCCACGGTCAACCCAGTGATCCTGCTGCCTGATGTCTGTTTGCGCCCCCCTTCGTGCACAAAGGGAACCGAAACCGACCACCAAAACCAACAACATCCAACGACTCATAACCATTGGAGCCCCCCTGTCTGCTCCCAATAATTATATCCTGTTGTTCTACTGTTCTCAGTTATATCTACCTTCTATATATATATATATATCCTTCTATACATATATCTTATATATGAATCCTCCATTTATATCTCATACTCCTAATCAATGAACACAGGACTTCTCGCTGTTGTCTTGTCTCTCGATCTCCTGATTGACTCTGAAAGGAAGTCCCTGTTTGTTCATGATTCACCGCCCGTGCTCTGTTGTTTCAAAACGCTCTCTAAACAGCATCTCCGCCGTGAAGGCCCCTTCGATGTCTGCCTCGTTCTCCCCTGGGCAACACCGCCTGCGACCGCTGGACTCCGCCTCGTCGGTCATCTCCGCCCTGTCGGTCATCTCCGCCCCGTCGGTCATCTTGGTTGAGGCTCATCTCCACCGCCGTCGGCCCTCTCTCTCGTCGTGGACGATCTGTGTACCAGGCTGCCGTGCCTGGCCCCTGCGGCTTCCTCCTCCTCCAGTCTGTCTCCTGGCCATCTCCATCGCTGTCGGTGTCATTCCCCCCTTGAAAGCAGAAACACAACACCGGCAGTCTTTCTGTACACTCGACCCTGTGTTTTCTATTAGTCTACCGTGGCTTTGGGCCTGCAGCTCGTTCTCTATATATTTTTTTTTCCTCTGCAAGCCCCTGCCATGGCCATGCCCTTTCAGACTGTTGGACGGTGTGAGTGTCCTACAGCCCATGGCGCTATTTGTTCTCTATTAGTCCCCCACCTTCTCAACACCCATATCTAATCCTACAGGGCTGTTCCCTGTTTTGTTGTCTTCCGGCGTGACACCAGCAGCTAAACGATACCCACTCGGCGCTCTACGTTTGTCCCACGGGTGACCCCCAGCGCGCGCCAGTTCTTTCTGGTGACGTGTCCCCTCAAGACTCTGCCTATTTATTAGGTGTGAGAAGGCCCCACTGGAATTCAACCTCCCTCTTTATTCAATAATTAACCCATTCAAATAACTGCACCATCTTTCTGTGCAATTCTTATTTAATCAATTAATAATTAAACTTATTTAATTAACCTGTATATCGATCTTATTATTATGATAATAACATACAACCGAGCACACAACATAAGCCCTGTCCCCCTATCTTTTGGCATCCCACGCACTTGGTATCCTCACGCACGGACCCTCTTCCCGCCTCTTTGTGATAACCCAAAAACAGTGCAACAACCAAAAAACCCAGAATCAGTGCCTAAAACTATTTGCATCGCTCTAACATACAACAGAGCAGGTTGGTTCCCTGCTCCTAACTCACATACGTACTCGTACTATCATCTAACATACAACAGAGCTGTCCGTCGCCCTATACCCTACGGGGCTGTCTACCGTCGCCCTGGAGCTGTCACCGTTGCTCTATACCCTACGGGGCTGTCTACCATCGCCCTGGAGCTGTCACCGTCGCTCTATACCCTACGGGGCTGTCTACCATCGCCCTGGAGCTGTCACCGTCGCTCTATACCCTACGGGGCTGTCTACCATCGCCCTGGAGCTGTCACCGTCGCTCTATACCCTACGGGGCTGTCTACCATCGCCCTGGAGCTGTCACCGTCGCTCTATACCCTACGGGGCTGTCTACCATCGCCCTGGAGCTGTCACCGTCGCTCTATACCCTACGGGGCTGTCTACCATCGCCCTGGAGCTGTCACCGTCGCTCTATACCCTACGGGGCTGTCTACCGTCGCCCTGGAGCTGTCCCGTCGCTCTATACCACACTTTGAGTTCCTTTACAAAGTTCTACATACACCACCGTGTATACACACAAGCAGTTGGTAATCTTGAAAAAATTAAACTCCTTAATTAACTTAAACTCTAAATATTCCCCTATGGGTAATGGAAACTCCCCAGCACTACCCCCCCTCCGCCACTAGGTGGCGACCTACTCCTCCTCCATGGTGTTTTAGTTGACGTGTCACTTCCTGGTTCTTTATCTGTTGTTATCTCCTCGTGGTGCTCACGGCCATTTTGACTCGCTCATAATGGCTACTCTCTCACAAACAAAACGAACGCTGCCCCTCCTTCCAAGGCCTAAAAACACTGCTGTTTTCCTCTCTTTCCTATCCATTATCAGGGGACGCTTTCTCAGACTAATACTCTTGCCTGATCGGACATAATACACACTGGTACAATCTCCTTTCGACTTTCCTTCTGTTATGAAAACAGTCCCGCCATAACAATTTTTCGATCTGATTCAAGCGCCCCCCCCCCCTTTCCTCATCTCGCATTTACCCTCCTTAAACCAAAACTGTGCAGCCTGCCTCGTTTGCTTTTCATTCTCTGTAGATAACACCCTCGATTTCCACCATGGCTCTCTGCTCATATTATCACAGCTGGCATTCTCTGTGTCGAACTAGAAATGTTTACGTTTACGGATTCACTATCTGTTCGTTTTTATTTGGCGTTAAAATCAAAACAACCGTGTGCACAGTGAACTCACATTTTTGATCGGAGCGCTGTTTCCCCTACAGCGCTGGTTCGCCTCCTGACCGCTCGACTCGCCGCTCTCTCCCAGGGCTGACCGGCCTTGCTTCGATCATGATTCTCCCACACATTGATGACTGTTGTCCACTGTCGCCCCATTATTGAAAAAGTCTTTATCCGTTGTTCTTATCTCTTGCATATCCGGCTGTCATCAACAACCAACAACAACCAACTGTTCCCGTTGTTTTAATCTCTTGCAAATCCGGGTCACGGCACCATCTGTTAGATTCTGATCAAACTGGCCAGTATCACGTCTTCGTCTGTTTGGCTCTCCATCCAATTCCTCTGCGTTGTGTACTTTTAATGGTCCTGACGTCTCCGATACTGGTAGATAAGATCCTTATCTTCCCCCATTAGTGCAATCCATAAACCATAATACTCCTCCACTTCCGTAAGAATTCGACACTTCGACAACGTGAGATACCTTGTGAGGAAAAGCGTTGTTTTATTTCTCTAAACAGAAACCTCATAATCAGATGTTATCAGATGTTATCAAATTGTATCGTCCTTGAAGAGTCTATTCTAATGATCTTTCGGTGTGTTCAGATTGTCCTTTTGTGATTCAGTCCAATAGTGTTCAGGCCTGTTCGTTAGCCTAAGACCATCCTCGTGGTAGCCGAAGCTACTGATGTCGTGGCATTCTTCCTCCCCCCCCCCCCCCCCCCTCTCTCGTGATGAGAGGAGAGAAGGTCCTCTGTGTGATCTCAGTCCTACTCGCTCTCGGTCAGATTTTAGTCTGCCCTACCCGGAAACACCGTTCGACTTATAGGTCTTCGTCGTAGCAACGACGGCCCCCCGCCCCTCTCCTGGTTGTCATGCGACGTGCTGTCATGACGACTGCTAACCTTTCACACCATTAAACGTTTCATCCACTGTTGCATTAAAGAGGTCACCCCTCTCCTCCTGCTCTGGGCCTACACTCTGTTATCTATGTTCTTACAAGGAATGTAAACATTCGGCTGGCTGCTAAACCTTCTGCAGTGATGGCTACTGCCTCTTCTTCTATCACCGTTTTCTAAAGCGAACCATGCACATTTCATTACCACCGTTTTTAGCTGTGGTCATCTCTCCCCAATCTATACATCACATACATTGAAAAAGCACCGTTTTCTCTCATTATTAAAGGTCCGCGCTGGTCTGTCTAATGAAATTACAACCGCAACATTATATTGCACTGTACAGCCCTGGTTGTAGGCTAATGTTTTACTATTTGTATGGATTAATTTAGGAGTGAAATGCGAATGAAGGGTTGAAATCACCACTCGCAAGCTTGCCCCCAGATATTATTTTAAACTCGCACGGACCAAATTAGGGGGCAATTTGCGATCATATCATCGCAATGTACAGCCCTGCAAAGCTTTGTTCGATGGCACAAGCTTCGAACATTAAAAAAAAAATCGAAGTTTTTTTAAATGTTCACTTCGCTTTTTGTGTGTGTGCGCGCGCATGGGGCCATTGGGTGGGGCCGGGGGACAAATACACTGGAGGAAAGTAACCCAGCTCAGCACTGCCCAAATTATATCATCACTATTGCCTGTTTGAAGGATATCATCCTCAAACACATATACACCTACATGCCTTGTAGAATTCCACACATAAGAAAGAAAGATACTGGGATGAATAAACTAAATGGGAAATAAAATGTAGAAATGCATGCAATACATAAATAAATATGAATCTCCATATATGAAATAGAACATTTAGATAAGGACGGTGCTACTGAGATGTTTTTTGTTGTTGTTGTGGAAGTAGCCCTTCTTAACCGTTTCTCTCCCACGCTTATGTACATCCTTATACCGTCCTCTGCCAGCTCTATTTGTCTATGGAGAAGTTCCCCTTCTTTGCAGGGCTATAACTTTTTTAATTGTATTGCTAAATTGACATTACTATGGCCCATTCAACGTCAATTATCTATCGTTTAGGATGTAGCAACGTTCTACTTTTTCATTCATACTAGGCCTGCCGCGATAAGCAATAAATCGATTAATTGCTGCGATAATTAAAATGAATGCAATGATTTTGACGGGCGCGATTAATTGCTATTTGCGCGTTTGTTTGAATGAGGCGGACCCAGTGCCCCTTGTCAGTCACTGTCCGTGTTGGGAGGCGGGCCGCTGGCTTTACTACAGAGCACAGCACAGGAGCTCCGTGGGGCTAACGTTACCCCTCATTGTGTCTATTCTACTAGCATTAACGTTACTCATACAAACAGAGTAAACACAGTTTTCAATCAATCAATCAATAACAACATTAACGAGACCCTCGTTGTGTCTATTCTGCTAACGCTAACGTTACCTCTCATTGTGTCTATTCTACAAGCGTTAACGTTAGCTAGGCTGTCTATGCTAACGTTAACGAGCATTAGGCTAACAAGCTGTAACGTTACCAGTCGCGTCTATTTGCTAACGTTAGCATTAGGTAATAACCGGTTTAAAATGGATGGTGATTACCTCACGTTGTGTCTATTCTACTAGCATTAACGTTACTCATACAAACAATCAATAGCGAGTTATATTGATCACGCTATGTACGATAGCCATGCTAAAACGCTAGCACAACATTAGCACCTAACCTAACAACAAGCCTTAACAAGTCAGCGATCTTTTTGCGAGACTAAACTCTCCGCTCGGTGGCAAATTGTGTTGATGTCGGTTTTGTTTAATCAATAAATGAGGCAGAATACACAGTGACTGTATCCTTTGTTTATTGCACTTGTGCCTGCTGCAAACATAATGATTATGAAATCCTAGAGACGCGTCTCTATTCAGTGGTCTGCAGTGTTTCACGTGACTTTTCTGGTACCCAAAAAGTACCTGAAATAATCACAACAATACTTCCGGTCCGGTCGGTGGGCTTCAAAATAAAAGTCTTAAACACCGGAAAAGACGGAGCGGTGGGCTTCAAAATAAAAGTTTTGGGAAATACATTTCTCCAAAAAAAAAATTCTCTAACCGGTCGCAATAATATCGCTTATCGCGATATTTTCGGGGGCAATTAATCGCCCAGCAAAATGTGTTATCGTGGCAGGCCTAATTCATACTAAAATACGGTCTAAAGTATAAATGTTTTTATCGTTTTCTGCAGGACATGATTTATAGCCCTAAATGCATATTGGATCATCAAATGTAGTTTGATACCGATTGACGTCATAATAAAACTTTCAATTGCACAAGGTCCTAAACGTCTTGCCCAGCGTTTCCGTTAGAACATATTCGTGCCGGTCTGAGTGTCCTGCAATATTTCTATCACCGGACATATTCAAGAAATTCCGGTCAGAGTTTTAAACAGCAGTCTATTATAATCACATTTTTATGAGCTAACGAATTCCGTTATAATTGGACATGTGTATTAATTACATCAAGCGAAGAATGAGAAATTGATTTGCAGAATCAAATTACTATCTCTCGCCTCTCAAGTTAGTGCGATACGCTACCAGCATCAAGCTCCCGCCCTGCAGGCTCCCGCTGCAGCAGCTCTGTCACACGCAGCCCCAAATGAATCTCGAGTCGACATCGCTTCACCTCGTTGTATCAGACACGTCACACATATCATAATGTTCAACTTCACACACAGCAAACTGTAGTTGATCATCACATTGCCTCGTTATGCAGAGAGGACGAGCCACGTGCGCGTAACGCATTTGTTAATTTCATTATAGGTTATAGCCTACATTTAGTTATAATCAATAATATGCATTACTATGTGACACGGCAGTCAACCAACAGTTGCATATGATTTAAAAATGTCAACACTCACTCACCCCTCTCTCGTTGTGCCTATCCGTTTTGTACCTGCATGCGACAGCAGCAGCAGACTGGGCCCCGGGGATGCTCTTTTTGGTTCAATCAATAAAGTGTACTTTGTGTCAGTTCAATCAATGTTATCTCTCGTCGATTCGTACATCATAGAGGCTATCTACTAGAGCGCTATTTGAAATGGATGCACGCACGTTGACCCGGGAACCGTGTGCGCGCGGAAGAATACATTTCCCCATGGCTATACAAAGACGTCCGGGTCAGAGTTTATTGAGCTTAAAAACAATTGATATGCTATAGGCTATATACAATTAAAGAATGACATCATCAAGGCATGTAGATTTATAATATATATTTTTTATAACTTTCTGTATTGCAGGAAAAATGTATTAGACATTACAGTTGCAGTATTGAAATTGAAAACTACGCTTTTGCGTAAAGGCAAACGCAGACAAAAACGTTGATTGGGGCAACACGAACACTAACACAACAATTGTATTCTAAAATAGAATAAAAACGATTTGCAAACTAACAAAAAATTTAGGCCTATCTGGCTTACAGGCGAATTCCCTTCCCAGAACATTGGGTCTCATTCTCCAAGGATTTACGAGTTACGACAAAAAGGGCTTTCTCTTAGGGCCTTTTCTCAGAAACTAACAAAATTACACACACTAGGCCTATCTGGCTTATAACATTTTAATTATGGCGTGCTGCTGCTAACTTAAAATCAAATAGGCGAATTCCCTTTTGCTATAAGCCTTTTCTCAGATCAAATAAAATAGAATAAAAAAAACAAATAAAATAACCAGAACCTATTGCTGGCTCATAACGTTTTACTTCCTACGCGTTTTCGCAGCAGTGAAGCATGCAGCTGCCGAATTAAAATCGAATGTGCCAAGTGTCTCTCGACAACTTGCAAGGCGCATAAGTCTTGTGACCTTGTCCTCCCTGAGGCGACTTCGCTGCGCTGTTTTGATCCTGTTCTGCAGAGAGAACCCTCTCTCTGCTGGCACACTGGAGACGGGGATCAGGCAGGCTACCTTGGCCAGTTTGGCCCACTCTGGGTAGATTTCGCTAAAATCCCTGATGAGGATTTCGCATGCCGTTGAAAAAGTCAAGCCTCCATAACCGCGGAGCGCTGTCATCATAGCAATGGCATCTCGTTGCGCGCTTGTGGCATCAATGAGAGGGGCTGTGGCTGGTGCTGACTCATCCTCGCTGGTCACTTCTTGGCCAAAATGACCAATAATGGTTCGGATGGCTGGTTCAGCATATTCCCGAAGCCCTGAGGGGACGGCGTGATAAATAATCATTGATTAATTTTTATGAAAAGCCAATAAACAACTTTAAACAACTTATTACATGGCATCGACAGCCTGATTAACTGAAAAGTAGGAAGGTTTAAATGTTATCCTGTTATTTTCATTATTATTGTTATTATGATTATTTTATTATGATTATTATTAATAAGAATAGCCATACATTTTCGCGATATAGGCGAGCATTTTAGGTTATTCAAAAATGATATACCTATTTAAAGAATGATGCTACGACTTTTGCAACAAACTAAATCAAATTGACTTACCATCCTGTGGGTATCGCGAGGGGTTCAGAAGGACGTCGAAGCAGTTGAGCAGATCCAGGGAATCTTCAGGGAATCGGTCGTGTAAAGCATCTATTAGATGTTGTATGTAGCGTGCTCGGGCACTTTTGAAAGCCTGAACGGGCCGGTCACCTGCATGTGTCAATTTCACATCCTTATACATGCCTCCCATGGAATCTGTCTGGAACCTCTCTTCTTCTGGACCTGGGGCATGTAGTAAGTGTGTGAGTGCCGCGACTGATGCGTGAACCATTGGTCGGATTGCGGCCAGATTGACGTCCTCTTTCTGGAAAACCAAATTAAGTTTGGTCATCACCGGTAGCACTTCAGCCAGTGCGTGAGTCAAGGCGATGAAGGAGTACGACTGGATTTGACCCAGGATGCCTTGGGCTTGGGCATTTCCTCCCACAGCCTCTTCATTTAGCTCCATCACCAGAGCAGGCCAGTTACTTTTAATACCCTCCACTGCCCTGTGCAAGGATAGCCAGCGGACAGCGCACGGCTGCTTTAGGCTCGTCATGTCTTCATCGCTGAGCGCTGCTGCCATTTGACGGAGGCGATTGGTCCTGCTGGCTGAGTGCTTGTAATAGGAGTACACAGAGGCAATTGTGCGCTTGTAGGCTCCTACCTGGTCCACAGCTTTAGCAGCATCTAGCGCGGCCAGCGCAGCTCGGTGGGCACCACAGTGCACCTGAATGGAAAACGCACTCTCTCTCTTCAGAAGAGCACCAACTCCACCACGCTTCCCCATCATTACACTGGCCCCATCCGAGCCCAGGCCAGTGATGCGGGACAGCGCCACACCCCTCTCGCGGAACACCTCGGCCACTTTGTCAAAAATGCACTGTGCGGTCCCGGACTGCACATCATAATTGCCCAGAAAACACGTCTCAACTCTTCCTTTTTTTTCTAACTTGACGTATACAATCAGCTTCTTGTTCACCGTGATATTTACAGTCTCATCAATTATAATGCCAATGAAGTCACTCCCCTTTAGCTTTTCATCCAGCTGTTTCATCACAACGTCTTCCAGCGCCCTTTCCATGTCATCAACGGAGTCGCTGTGCCGGTAAATGCCGGCACACGTGACAAAATCTGGAGCCTTAAGTTCTCTCAGTAGGTCAGTCAACCCTACATACTGATGACATGCGATGTCATTTTTGGCCATGTGAAATACAACTTGTAGCTGAGAGCACAGCTTCTTATTGGACGTTTCATTCGCTTTATCACAGTGGCCTTGCATTGCGTTTTGCTGTTGCGTTAGGTAGACGGCTGATATGTGGTCACTACACTGACTGTGCTCAGTGAGAGCCGAGATTCTCATATTCGTTGCTCCTCTTGTGAATCCATTCTTCCTCCCCGATTTCTCGCATTTTTCGCAAAACATTTTTTCTTCTGCATTTATAATGTCGCACCTCAGCCACGAGAATTTTACTTTCCACTCGGGTCTGAACGCTCGACATTTTAGTTTCTTTTCCGCGGGAGGAGCCACCACGGCATCAGCGTCAGCGGTCTCTGTGACTTCAGGTTCAGAAGGTTCATCTTCTTCATTATTAGACCTGCTTGTGCTTGGTTTTGTGAAATATTTACTAAGCTTAGCTTGTTTCGCCATCTCTCTCTCTTCCTCGTGTACCTGTTTGTCGTTATGATGGCCAGAGCGTGCAGGCTCAAAAAAAAAAAAGTTAAGTTTCACATTTGCGCGGCGCCATCCTATCAGAGTGAAGCAACAATGAAACTGAAAGTGGAATAATTTTTTCGTTCATCGCATAGGCTATTTAATTTTAGCCGATTTTAATACAATTCAAATAATAAAATTGTGCTTAGAGGAATTATTTTCACCGGACATTAAGACCGGAGATATTTAAATAGTCGGACTTCAACATATTTTGCCGGTCAAAAACCGGTAATTACCGGCTAACGGAAACGCTGGTCTTGCCTCATCATCTGCTGGTGACCGGAGGGGGGGGGGTTATAAGTCCTTGGCCGACGTTAAATGAATCATGTAGTATGGGTGATATATTGATCATAGCAGTTTGTATCGAAAATGGTAAACAAACAGGCTGAAACTCACCCCAGTCTCCTCGTAGCATTGGGTGATGAGCGTGGAGCAAAAAGATTTCTATTATGGGATGTTTATATATGCAATCCATTTCCAGGTTGTATAATAGTATATACGTCCAAATCATGTTGTTTATCGAGTTATTGGCAACGGATCGCTATCCATTGTGTCGAGCTCGAGTCCCGCGAGCGATAGCGACCGGACCGAATATGGATGAGCACCACATCCTGCCGCTCATTTCCCGTTTGGGCGATCGGCCACCAGATGGCGCTCTTGAACCGTTGGAGAGTTGAGAGGAGATCAACGGGATCTCAAGACTCCGTGGGTAAAATATGATTGCCATCACAGATTTTTGAAATATTGATCTCAAAGACTACTTACGGCGTCATCAGCAGATTACGCATGGCAGAGAATGACGTGGAAACTCGTCCTTGGCGAATAAAGGGTTAAAAATGCATGAACATTCACTGATAATTGGTCTGTAGTGGAGTCTACAAGGTCTACATTGCCGGACCATGTAGAATCCGGACCTTGTAGACTGACATAATTTTCTGTGCATAGTTTAGTCTACACAGGCCATATTTCAAATAATCTAAATCTTACTTCATTCATCTTAAACATTCTTGATTTGGGGGATTGGTAGTTCCCATGAAATCTGAAGTTGTTCAAACGACAACAGCGATCCACCTTGAATTAAATCACACAGCCGAGTGAAACCTTGTTGGTTGTGTCACAGTCACGAAAGGGGCTACTTAATTGATTAATCCAATCCACTTTAATTATAGAGCACATTTAAAAACAACAAAGTTTACCTGCTGTACAAGTCCCACAACATAAGATACAAAATATATATATATATATATATATATATATAATAAATAAAAAATTTCCTTCGAAGCTTCGAATTAAAACCGAAGCTCGGCCCCGAAGCTTCGATTGCCAAAAAAAGCTTTGAAGGTCAGCCCTAGTGTATATTGCTGTGTATTGTATATATGTCCGCAGAGTGAGATATTTATTGCTGCTGCCATGCATTTTAGATGTGTTCTAGAAATGTATTTCCCTAAACAATATACATATAAAGATACATTTACTGTTTACTTTGTTTATTTTCTACATTTGTTTACTTAAAGAATGCTGCAAGACTTTATTTCTTATTGAAGAATACAAATTCTGATCTCTGAATTCAGACTGCATGAAAAAAATAACTAGTTACTGGGTAGTAAAAAAAAAATTAAAACGACGGCACTAATATGAATCATAACCCCTGTCATGGTATGTATTGTACCAGCCAATACACAGCACTAATATGCCGAATTTACATCTATCTGCCTTATACTGGACTCGTAACTACCTACCTCAATTTATAGTCTACCCCATATAACTGTTTGCTAGCATGTACAATAATACCATACATATATATTTATCTACATTTGCTTTTATTCTTATATATTCCTGCATATCATAAATGTCGTTATTGCCAAGTAAGCTTGCACATACAAGGTATTTGCATCAACATTAATAGTATAGTAAAATAGTTCAAGTTTCTTTATCACAATAAAATACAGATATTTTACGATGAAATGCTTGTTTCTGTATGAGCCCCTGAGTCTTCTTCATACAGTAAAACAAATAAGTAAAAAGGTAAGTAGAGGGGAATATTCAATATACAATCAAATGAGTAACAGTGAGGTACAATGCAGACATGAGGTACAAAACTTAGGGTAAGGTGCAAATGAGGTATGAATGTAGTGCAAATATCTTTAATAATAGATAAATATAATGTAGTGTTAACACTTTAATCGCCAAAAACGCTGGGACACGTCTTTCCCCGCCATGCTTATTCTGCCAAAGACGCTGGACCACGTCTTTGATATCAATATTTCAAAAATCTGTGATCGAAATCATATTTCTCCCCCGGAGACCTGAGATCTACTGTTGAGCCCCTCTCAACTCTCCAACGGTTCAAGAGCGCCATCTGGTGGCCGATCGGCGGATCGCCCAAACAGGAAGTGATGCGCCGGATGTGGTGCTCTCCCATATTTCGTCCGGGCACTCGCTATCGTTAGCGGGACTCCATCTTGATACACTGGACATCGATCCGTTGCAAATAACTCTATAAACAACATGATTTGGACGTATATACTATTATACAACCTGGAAATGGATTGCATATTTGTACATCCCATAATAGGAACATTTCTGTTCCACGCTCATCGCCCAACGGCGCGAGGAAGCTACGGTGAGTTTTGACGTTATTTTTCAATGTGTTCGATACTAACTGCTCTAATGATCATATCACCCACACTAGATGAATCATATAATGTGATGATGGCGCCGCTCCGACCGGCTGCCTCTCTGTTCGCTCCGTCGAGACTGTGTTTACTTTTGTTAATATTTATAGTTTTTAGAGTTTTGTGCGTACCAACTGTTGGTGCATTTAATGTATATGACCGTCAGTCACTCAGACATTGGATTACGGGAAACTTACCAACTGGATTACTCGCTGGATCAGCTTTCCGAACCGCATCAATGGCCTGAAGAAATTCTCCGGAGATTAGGACCAGATCCTTTGTTCCCAGAGCCCAGGAAAAGACGACGAGGAAAGAGGGCTGGGATCCGTAACAGGCTGAGATCCAGACGCCACCGTACACCACTGCCCAGTATATTGCTAGCCAATGTACAATCAATTGACAATAAACTGGATGACATCCGAGCAAGGATTCAATATCAAAGAGACGTTAGGGACTGCAATGTCCTCTGCTTCACCGAAACATGGCTCACACCGGAGGTTCCAGATCACGCAATTCAACCAGCGGATCACTTCTTTATCCATCGCAAGGATCGGTCATCAGAGTCCGGTAAACAACGTGGAGGAGGTATTGCCTTCATGTTTAACAAAAATTGGAGCGATCCAACGAACGTGAAGGAATTATCCAACCACTGCTCCCCAGAACTGGAATATATAACCATCAAGTGTCGTCCTTTCTTCCTCCCGAGGGAGTTAACGGCGATCGTCCTGATCGGAGTGTATATTCCACCGCAAGCCAGCAACAAGGTTGCGCTCTCCAGACTACACGACGAGGTAAATAGAATACAAGTGGCTAACGTTAACGCCGCCATTTTAGTACTGGGAGATTTCAATAGCGCCAATCTGAGAAAGGTATTGCCTGACTTCTATCAGCATGTGACTTGCAACACCAGAGGCGGTAACATCCTAGATCACTGTTGCACGCAATTTAAAGGTGGCTACAAGGCTCATTCTGATAGTGGCTTTGGTAAATCAGATCACGCGTCAATTTTTCTTTCACCAAAGTACAAACAGAGAATTAAAAGTACTCCCGTAGTCTCGCGAGAGGTGCAGAAATGGGATCTGACGTCAGAAGAGACGATCCGGTCAGTGTTTCACTACACAGACTGGAATGTGTTCCGCGACACAGATAACATTAATGTCTACACGGAGACAGTGCTGGACTATGTTTGTACTAGGGTGAAAGAAACAATCCCCACTACCAAAATGAAAGTTTACCCAAATCAAAAACCCTGGGTAGACAAATCCGTCCGTGAAGCTCTGAGAGAGCGCACCAAAGCATACAATGACGGCCTAGTGGCAGGCAACATGAATGACCACAAGGTGGCGCGACACAACGTAAGGAGGACAGTGTCAGAGGCCAAACGGCGCTACAGGGATAAAATTGAACTCCAGTTTGAACAAGCTGACTCTAGAGCTATGTGGCAGGGGCTCAAAACGATGACAGACTACAAAGGCGCCTCCCTCAAACTGAACAGTGACATCTCCTTAGCAAACGACCTCAATACCTTCTATGCGAGGTTTGATGCTGGTAATAACAACACCAGCTCACAAGCCTCGGCAATGGGGGGGGGGGGGGGGGTCGGCTGCTGATGGAGGCGCAGTGTTCAGGGTAACAGAGCATGAGGTGAGGCGGACCTTTAAAAAAGTGAATATCAGGAAGGCAGCAGGTCCGGACGGCATCCCCGGCCGCGTCCTAAAAGTCTGTGCCGACCAACTGGCCCCAGTATTCACTGACATATTTAACCTGTCCTTAGAACAGGCTGTCATCCCCACCTGCCTGAAGAAGTCCACTATTATCCCTGTACCCAAAAAATCCAAGCCTGCTTGCCTCAACGACTACCGCCCTGTAGCTCTCACCTCCATAGCCATGAAGTGCTTTGAGAAGCTAGTAAAGGGCTACATCTGCTCCTCCCTCCCCATCAACATGGACCCCCTGCAATTTGCATACCGCCCCAACAGGTCCACGGAGGACGCCATATCCCATGTGCTGCACACAGCAGCATCACACCTGGACAAGAGGCAGGGGAACTATGTGAGAATGCTATTCATCGACTACAGCTCGGCATTCAATACCATAGTCCCCTCCATACTCATAGCCAAGCTCAGGGACCTGGGCTTGGGCTATGACCTCTGCCAGTGGGTCTTGGACTTCCTGACTGGCAGACCCCAGGTGGTGAGAGCAGGCAACTGCACCTCCTCATCCATCACCCTCAACATAGGGGCCCCCCAGGGCTGTGTTCTGAGTCCCCTCCTCTACTCCCTGTACACACACGACTGTGTGGCTCAGCGGAGTAGCAATACAATCGTCAAATTTGCTGACGACACAGTGGTGGTGGGCCTGATCTCTGCCAACGACGAGAGGGCCTACCTGGAAGAGGTCAAGGTCCTGGCGGGATGGTGCCAGGAAAACAGCCTCTCCCTGAACGTCAGCAAAACAAAGGAGATGATTGTGGACTTCAGGAGGTCGGGGGTCAAGGACTACAGCCCCCTCAGCATCGACGGGGCACCGGTTGAGAGTCAACAGCTTCAAGTACCTCGGAGCCTACATATCCGAGGACTTGACATGGACCACACACATTAACAGTGTGGTGAAGAAGGCACGACAACGCCTCTACTTCCTCAGGCGCCTAAGGAAGTTCCAAGTCAGCCAGAAGATCCTTAAGAACTTCTACTCATGTACAATAGAGAGCATCTTGACCGGCAACATCACCTCCTGGTTTGGGAATAGCACTGCAAAAGACCGAAGCAGACTACAAAGAGTGACACGTTCAGCCGAACGCACAATTGGAGGGGGGCTCTCCACCCTCCAGAACATTTACTACAAGCGTTGCAAGGGCAAGGCTAAGATAATCATTAAAGACTCCAGTCACCCGAACAACTGCCTCTTTGAACTGCTGCGGTCAGGCAAGCGATACAGGAGTCTCAAGGCGAGCACAGAAAGACTCAGAAGTAGCTTCTATCCCCAGGCCATCAGGCTGCTAAACGAACAATGAATGAACACTACACAACAACAACCACCAAACGCACATAGCACACACATCCACACGCACACACTCACTTTAAACAAACACACTGTAGCACCCACTCCACACACTTTATAGCACACACCCACTTTAAACAAACACACTGTAGCACCCACTCCCCACACTTTATATTTATGGATGAAGGATTGCACTACAACTCGTACACCTTACTGTAAATTGTACCTAAAATTGTACCTCATCCCATTTCTGCTTTGCACTAGATAGTACTGTACATTAGTACACTGCATAGTATTGTGTATTGTATATTATATGGTAACTCAGAACATTGTACATATGTCTATACCGAACACTGTGACCTCATTTTCTTCTTCTAAATTCATGCTATATTATGTTATTATGTTATTTGATACTATCTTGTCTAGCACAGTCTCTGGAGCGTAACAGTAAGAAGCATTTTGTATGAAAGTATTCTGTACTTCTGTATGACAACTATTAAAGAACTTGAACTTAACGTTGGCCACGGAATTATAAACGACCCCCCCCCCATCCAGTCATCATCAGATCATACGTAGTAACTTCTAGAAGCACGTCCATTTGAAATTTTTTATCTCTCGCAGATTCCTATCACTGTATCTCATCATCAATATAATTCATTTGGAGCTATAAATCACGTTCTGGAGAAAGCTGCAGAAAACGATAAAAACATACTTATACTTTAGACCGTATTTTAGTATGAATATGTGAATGAAAAAGTATAACGTTGCTACACCCTGAACAATAGATATAGGAAGTTGAATGGGCCATAGTAATGTCAATTTAGCAATACAATTTAAAAAGTTATAGCCCTGCAAAGAAGGGGAACTTCTCCATATTAAATAGGGCTGGCGGAGGATGGTAAATTATGAATTTAAGCATGGCGATCAAAGTGTTAATTGTTGAAGCTTAAAATCTCTAAATAGTAAAAGACAATATCAACACTTTATACACACTATATACTATATCAGTGTACATACTAGTTATACCACTGGCCGGTATGGCTTACGACCATACTGTAGTTATACTTGTATCACTGTACATAATACTGCACATCAGATTAGCACATTACTCAATAGCTTCATTATATATATTCCATGTAATCACTTGTTTACATTTAATCACACTGTATATATTGTTAATGCACTTTACTGTACATTTTAATCTAATGTGTGTGCATGCACACTGTATGACCTCAAGAGGACCACGGTACAGAAGACAACAGACAATATGTTGCTGTGGATTTAAAAACGGGGTAGTTTTGTAAAGTATTGCGTTAGCATAATTGTCAACCATGGCTCAATGTGTTGCAATGTGTCCTCCAGGCCTGCGGTGGCTCCATCCAGACCTCAGTGGGAGCCATGACGGATAACATCCTGGGACAATGTGAACTCTTTGAGGAGGTCCAGGTCGGAGGAGAGAGGTGAGGGGAAGAGTTGGAGCAGCTTCATTTCTATGTTTTTTTTTTTCTCACATGCACCATGTTGCGGCCAAAATGTAATTAAACTCTGTGAAACACTGTAGCCACCACAAAGTCACTGACTCCACACAAAAACATAGGATTGCTGTCCTTGTGATCTGTGTGTGAATGAATGAATACAATTTTATTTCCGTGTCATGTCCGACGACCCATCCCTTACGGGATTATAAGACACTAAAAATTGAATATAACCATCACTTCTTAAGGCTTGTAGGCTACACCGTGCACACCATCAGAGGCCAAAGTAAATACATCACATATGTTCTTTTTGTGCGTTTATCCCAAGCTTTCTCCAAATACTCTGCAAGTGCAAACACCCTGTGATCAAAAATCCATTTTAATCTATCTGCATCACTAAACCACATTAACTCAAGGTTTTTACACCTGTCAAATAACTTGACGCAACTCATAATATAATGGACAAACATAAAATTAAACTCATTCTCAATATCCATATTACAGTAAATACAGATCCGCTCTTCTGTGTGTGTTTGTATGTATGTGCAAGCATTCACTCCCTCTCTCTCCCCCAGATATAACTTCTTCAGGGGTTGTCCTAAATCCAAGACCTGCACCATCATCCTGAGGGGCGGAGCAGAACAGTTCATGGAGGAGACGGAGCGCTCACTGCACGACGCCATCATGATCGTGCGCAGGGCCATCAAGGTTGGTCCACGGCACACTGTGACATGTTGACCCCTTGAGGGTTGAGTTTCACCGAACACGTGCTGCATTAAGTCATCGTGATTGCACAGCAAGGGGAATCTACTTGGCAAGCCCACACGTATAGTAGGAATCTATATCGTTAAAGGTGGAATTTAGCACACAAAAATGTGTCCTGTTGTGAGGAGAGCATGTGATAATCGGACATAAAAGTGTTCTGGAAACCCTCTGGGTGACATCATCCAGCTCTCCAGACATGGAACACGTTGCTCATTTTTATATCCGATCATCACATGACCGCCTCACAAAAGAACAATGGGATTTGGGTTTAAAATCAGCACAGCATCTCTTAAGTAAAAGTACTGGAGTGGTTCCAGTACCAACAGTATGTTTTCAACCCCCCAGGCCAAACTTTTAAGTAGGATTCACAAGACTTAAGTTCTAGAGACTTGACACTGTAGTCTTGTTGACACTGTAGTCTTGCGCTATTGATTTCCTTCACTATGACAACACAGGCATTGTAAAGAGCAGTAGTGATTGATTGGTCGATTTTAATATGATGTTATTATGTTGCGCAGCAGGCAAAAAGGCAACCAACGAAAGAAATGCACCTGCCGAGATCAGGGTGCAGATCAAGCTGTAAAATGAATAAAATCATTATATCCGATCTTCTACTCTGCTTTCTAAATATCTATATCGACCATTGGAAAAACCCATATCAATCTACCACTATTGTCCACCCCTGGGTTCGATACTGGCCAAAACGTAGTTGAACCCTCTGAACTGGCATCGGCAGTGAAAATATGATCCTCCTTCCCATCATGATTTCATCGTGAATGCTTCCCTCACCTGATCCCAACTGTTTCTCCATTCCAGAATGATTCCATAGTAGCGGGTGGCGGCGCCATAGAGATGGAGCTGTCCAAGTACCTGAGGGACTACTCCAGAACCATCCCCGGCAAGCAGCAGCTGCTGATCGGAGCGTACGCCAAGGCCCTGGAGATCATCCCCCGACAGCTGTGCGACAACGCCGGCTTCGACGCCACAAATATCCTCAACAAGCTCCGCGCCAAGCATGCACAGGTGAGGAGAGAGGATAGGGATGCACCGATCTGTCTTTTTCAGTCCCGATACCGATACCTGGGTTTGGGTATCGGCCGATACCGATCTGATACCCATTGTCTAATTTCTTTTCAAAAAAAGTTAAAAACAATAGTTTTTAATCTACGTTTTTTTTTATATATTAAAATATATTTTGTTTTTAAGAATTGTAATGGATCACAAGTGTGTTTTTGATTTGTTGTAAACAAAGACAGAAAATAAACTTCATTCAATTAATAAACTATGCCTCACTGTCACTGTGGAAGAGACTGGGATCATTCGTTTGTGCAAGGCAACATCAGGCTTGACTTAAAACATTACTTTCCTAACTTAGTGAAACTAAATGTAACAAATTAACACACGGATATAAATGTACTGAATGGTTATTTCTTATTTTATTTATTAAAAATAATCCTATATATATATATATATATATATATATATTTTTTTTTTTTACTGATACCCGATCCAGCTATTTGACTGATATCGGCGGCCGATACCAATATCGGATCGGTGCATCCCTAGAGGAAACCATACAAGCCATGTTGTTGACTCATACTAGCCACAAACCAATGCAAAGTCGGTGGAGTCAAGCTGACTGAAGGCAACCGAAATCTACTTTTAGGGTTCCCGCAGAGTCTTAAAAAGTCGTAATTTTCCTTTATACCTTTTTGCCAGTATGGTCATTTCAGTAATTCAATAAAAAATCTCAGATTATAGATTCATTACACACAAAGTGAAATATTTCAAACCTTTATTTGTTTTAATTTAGATAATTATGGCTTACAGTTCATGAAAACCCCAAATTCAGTATCTCAGACATTTTTTATATTACATAAGACCAATGAATTTTTTTTTCGACCTACGTATGTTCACTCAGTACTTAGTTGGGGCGCCTTTTACACAAATGACTGGATCAATGCGGTGAAATAAATGGACCTTTCCACGATATTCTAATCTATTGAGCTGCACCTGTATATTCAATGTGGTCTCAAAAAGTCTTATTGAACTTGAAACCTGCAGGAACCCTGTACATTGTGTGCACTGTGCAGTAGATTTCAGTTGCCTTCAGAACTATTCCTTTAACACTTTCAGTGCCGGGCCGTGTTTTCCTTTTTCACCCCGTTGATGCCACGGTCCACGTCCCATGTTAACGTTAATATCGCCTAATCTATGTTTTAAATTATGCTATGTGTCTAATCTGCCCATCGCTTATCAAAGATTCATTTTCCAGTCAACATTGGCAAAGCAGATTGTGTTTTTATCGCTTTATTTCCTTTTTATAGCATTTTGAGCACTGTTTCGAAGAAAAAAACAACACATTCCATGATAATCGCCTTTTACTGGAATATTCCAGAACGTTATCATTTGTCTGTCTATTTATGAATCGTTTTCAAATAAACGCTAGATGGTCGATAGTATGTGTGCGCTCGTGCCGTGCGCTGATAATCGCTGCTATTATTTCCTCATGGCTTTTACAGTGAAACAGCCATATCACATAATAGTGGAAACGCTTATATCTCAATGAAAACTAGTCTGATTATCCTAACACTGATAACATAGATTAGGGGCGCTTTTTTCACATCTGATCGCCGGCGTCCCCTGGATCTCCAACGGTAGGCTTGCGTGATGCAATATGATTTCAGATCGCTAATAAAAAAAATACAAATAAAATCCGAGAATAGCCGTGACGTGGCTTTCAACGTCACGATCGTAAACCCGAGATTAGCCGAAGTGTTAAGGAGTGTGCCGATTCCCTGCTTCATGTCTCCACTAATTGGAACCCAGGTACCTGCTGTCAATTACACTAAAAGACTGACTCAAGGTGAAAGTTCCCTCATTAGTGTTGGATTGTGTGCGTCATCTCTTAACATCTCTTCTGGCAGGGTGGCATGTGGTACGGTGTGGACATCAACAACGAGGACATCGCCGACAACTACATAGCTTGCGTGTGGGAGCCCTCCATCGTGCGCATCAACGCCCTGACCGCGGCCTCGGAGGCAGCCTGCCTCATCCTGTCCGTCGACGAGACCATCAAGAACCCCCGCAGTACCATGGACGGGCCCCCGGGGGGCGGCAGGGGCCGAGGCCGTGGGAGACCTGCTCACTAGAGAGAAGTGTGTGACCCCATTTATGTTGGGGCTTCAAAACGCCAATGCAGATTTTAAAGGCCGTTGTCAAGATGGTATTCTAGATCGGGTGTTGTGACGAGTTTACACTCACTCACACACACGGGTGTAATCTGCATTGGGGCTTTGATGCCAAATGTAAATGAAATTTCTGTTGTTTGGGAACACGTTCAAGTTCCTTTTATTGCCACACGGCCAGGCCGGTGGAATTCAAGTTTGGGAACACGTACATTGCAGATGGCAGGCGCAGGGAAATGCACACACAACACTGAAGGGGACAGGAGAAGAGGTGGTAGCAATTAACCAATTAAATTCAATGGAGTGGGACGAAGATGGAAAAAAATAACCATCTTTCATACCTACTAATTTTGTTACTGAGGCTTTAGGTCATATTCTCCCGTCTCAGTTTCTGTTCTGTTGAAAGGAATGCGTTGCTTTATTCATGTGTCTTTTTTAGCGCTAATCTGTACCGTGTGAATGTAATATCAGTCACCATGCACGTCTTTCCAACTGTAGCTGTTTTGAATCCTTGTGTTGAGAGATACATTAGTCCAGTTGAGATAATGTGGACAAGTCAAAGTAATCCTCCTTTTGCACCTGTTTTTTTTTTTTTAAATATGATTATTACAGGACACGCACTCCTGTTCCCCTAACGCCACCCCAGACATCTTAGTCCCAGTTAGTTCAAGAAAAAAAAAATAACAATTTAGTAACTCTGACTTGTGGAAAATGCAAAGCACTGATTGGTTGTTGAAGCTGTTCTGAACTGCCGCTATTGGTTAAATGCTGAGTGGACCTATTTATTGGGACGATTCTCATCAATAAATCCATGGATCTGAAATTATTTTGGCTTGGTGTTTTCTTTGGTTATTCCTGTATATTTGTGAGTGGGGAAAAGCAGTAGCCACATGCAACACAAGAAATATGCAATTGTATTAGTTCAACACATCTTGGTGTTGGACCTGCCTATAAAGCAATACACTGGTGTTTGTGAGATCAGTGTGTGATATTGAGCATAACCAACATCAATGTTATTTTGGTGTATAGAGGGACACCATACACACCATTATTATATCGTGAGGACAAATGTAATGGGGAAGGAGATGTATACCGTACTTTTCGGACTATAAGCCGCGGCTTTCCCCCCCATTTTTCGACCCTGCGGCTTATATAACGGTGCGGCTTATATGTGACTCGACGTGACCAAACCCGAAAATGTTAAAATCAAAATATTGCTTTTTTGACTGCATTGAAATGTTATTTATCTGTTCCCTTATTTGCCAAACTTAATACAACTTGTAAATGAGTTAATTCGTGTTATTTGTCCGACAGTATTGTGTCCCAATGCTAATTACATATGGTAATTAAACATTAAAACACCTGCAGCTTATAGTCCAGTGCGGCTTATATATGTACAAATCATTCAATTTAGCTGCTGCGGCTTATAGTCAGGTGCGGCTTATAGTGCGAAAAGTAGGGTATTTGTTAAAGGTGTATGGATAACATTCAGCCACTAGATGTCTCACGCACCAGCATGTCATTTATCCAATCTGGTGCATTCCATGTGGGGAAATGGGCAGTAGGGACAACATTAATTTGACTCTTAATTTTTTTAATTGATACATTTGTGAATCACTTGCAATACTTTATAAAGGCTCTGAATGTATTCTTTAAAAAGAAAAAGCATTAGTCTAAGTCTACACATAAAATATAGCACCTTTAATGACAAGCCTGCAAGGTTTTTATACAGAAAGTTGGAAAAAGTTTATTATACAAAGCAGATTATAGGCACAGGTTAAATAGTGAGGCCAGTTTCACAATGTAAGAGAAAATCCCCATTGAAAATATTTTTTAAACTGGCCATGAATTTTCTGCTTTTCACACAGATGGACTAACAGAAATACAACACAGAACATATACAGTGTGACTGAATACATGGTGATTTAAATACATCTGCCTCGCTTCTATCTATATATATATGTATTCATTAAAAGGACTCTCTTAAAGGATAATTCTGATATTTGGAACTAGCCCTATTTGCTAACTACCGACGATGTGTAGATTGTTAGAATCTTTTCTCGGCACAATTCATGCTGTTCCTCATTCTAGCTCTGGCGAGTTAACCACAAAAGGATCCAAGTCAATGGGGTCAAGCTGACTTGAGGACCATTGGGACCTCTACGCCACAGCACACACAAAGTAGATCTCAGTTGACCCCATTGACTTTGCATTGTGGCTAACTAGCCAGAGCTATTATAATGAACATCAAGGATTGTGCTGAGAAAGGACTCTACCCATCGACAACATCAAGGAGAAAACAGGGCTACGGTTCCAAAAACCACAACTATTCCTTTTAATATGATTACGGAATACATTCAACAATTGTTTTTATCAGTGTTTCTCAATTGGTGGGTGGGTAGAGTAATCTGAGTAACTGTTATTGAATATATATTCGGCGTTGCAACTTCCAAGGTCAAATTTGGATGCCAGTGCAAACCACATTGAGAAATACTGATTCATATGATGACCTCATAGATAATGGTGTAATGCCCTTATTAGGGTATATACATGCCAAGATGCATCACTTTTATGTACAGTCTTTGTTTTAGTTTACTTCCCCTTTAGAGGAAGGAGGATGTAGCTTTCTCTGCTGGTGTAGTTCAGTCTTTCAGCCACTAGGTGGAGCAGAATAACCACCAACGAGGAACAATAACTGCAAGTCCAGGTAGTAGCATTGATCGTAAAAAAACAAATGAACTATGCCCAATTCAATAATTCATACATTTTATATTCCTATGGTCTTAAGACTGGTGAAAATAAACAACTCAACATTTGAGATGTCATCAGGTGTAAAGTCTGAAGCTGGAATGAATTGGGAAAGATGGTATAGAATAGCAGTATATGGGTGAACTGAACACTATAGGTTAAAGCTCATTTGGGTCTAAAAAGTCAAACATTCTGTGGGTCCATAAAGCCAGTCTACCATGCAGTGTCAATGGAGCAGCTCCAGACTTTATACCTGATGGTCTTAACTTTTCTGGTTTTGGGAGAGAGAGTAGCTCATGTTCAAATATTGATTGAACTTTCCTCGACCTGGAAATAACATAGGAACTATAAAATCTTTGCGGTATTCGCCTTTAATATTTGGCACTGAACACAAGTTGAGTTTCACTCAAGGTAGTATAACTCTTTGGGTTTAGGTATCAGATACAGGTAGTCACAAAAGGCCTGCAAGACTCGGATCTTCATTCTTTGGATTAGTAAGAGTAGATATTTGGTTCTCCCCACATGTGAGATTCTGGATCAAATGAACATGCTTGATACAGTTCAAAACAAATATTGTTTCCCTCTGAATGAACCTTTCCTTCTGAAACGGCATGTTGTAGATCACGATCACCCCAGACGTGGTGATATACTGTAGTTCCTCTTGGGGTCACTTTACCTGTTATTCAGGGGACCCTGGTTCAGACAGTTGCAAAACAACTCACAAATAAACAAATAAATCCCTCATGTATTCCTCTCCCACTGGGCTACAGTGAATCTAGGTACAAAGGTCAAAATGGTCATGTCCTTAGAAACGGGAATGTAAGGATTCCCTTTTAGACGGAAAGCTCCCATTCCTACTAGAGAGACGGATCATTCCCAATGTACCTTTTCCCAACTTGTCACCTAGTTTTTTTTTAATCGCTTCTATGTTCTATATTTCTAACATGTTCGTCTCGTGTGCCCTTCCCCCGTCCCTTCAGTTGGACAGGAAGTCTATAGAAGCTCGCACCGTTCGGTTGGACATCACGTCCACCGCCGTCACTTTGATCTCCGTGTCTCCGAACTGCATGGTGGCTCTGATCTCCCTCCTCTCCGCTCCTCCTCCCCCCGCCGCTCCTCCCGCCGCTCCCGGTACCGGCAGTGGCTCCGGCAGGTCCAGCGTTATCGTGCCACACTTGCGCACCCCGGCGTCGGAGATGTACACCACGTCGTCCGAGGCGCTGCAGTAGGTGTTGATGATGATCTTCCGCTGGCCCACGCGGGCCGGCGTGTAGCTCCGCCGCACCACCTCGCCCAGGGCCACCGACTGGTCGACGGAGACGAAGCGGTCGAGGATGTCGGTGCACCACTCGCGGCCGTCCTTGACGAGGAGCTTGTCGCGCGGGTGGCGGCCCTCGACGAAGCGGTTGAGGACGCCGACGCCGTAGGTGAGGGGGCAGCGACGTACGCGGACCTGGTGGAAGGGTGGAGGAGAGAGAAGTCGTTACGTTTTCACATTAGGAAACGGTTGCCTCCGTTCCGTTCCCCGAGAACGATAGTCCCCACTCCCCCGCCGGCCAGCTTTCACACTACCAATCTCGTTTAGTTCCCGAGCACACTTGAGGGAGCAACACCCCGATACAGCAGGTGGCGGTATGCACCTAATTGGTTTGCGATCCGCCAATGAACACTTGCGTCATCTAGTACGCAACAAGTCGTTAGAGAAATAGTCAAAGCCTGTACAATGGAGTCGTCCATCGCCCTGTGCCTACTTTGGTTATTTTGGAGGCAATTTTTCAGTCGACGAAGACCTCACCTGCCTTCCTACCTGCCTTCCTCCTTCATCACGTACTTATGCGGCGTACAGAAGTTAAGATCATGACGTGCTGCACGCATGAGGAGATTTCGTATGAGACAGGCGGCATCAAGAAATGCCTTTGTTATGCTAAGATGCTACTCACATTCATCAATAAGGTGAGAAACGGACCTACCGGTATTCTCTTTTGAATTCCACAATGTTTTTGAAAAAAGTGTGGCTATAGCTACCTAACCAGTGATAGAAGCTTTTTGGTATTGAAGCCTAATTTTCTTTACTTTAGCACGACATTGTTAGATTGTTCTGTTGTACCCACGCGCATGCAAATACTCTCGAATTAGTCCATAAATCTCTGCGTTTTTGTTGGTATTGTCCAGTTGTGCTTGTATGTTTTCGTCTGCCCAAATTTCTATCAAGCATTTAATTTCTTCAGAAGACCACAGTGATCCTTTTGCGGTCATTGTCGCTGATGTTTTGAACAGGACGGATGGACAGTCAAATAGTTGTTACAGCTTAAAACTTAAACTCTTCCGTGTTTTGGTACAGTTGTGTTCACACTTGAATCGTTCCGTGCCCGGGGACGCCTGAATCGTTCCCCACACCACCTTTTCAAGTGGTCCCGGCCGCGGAACGATTATCCGTTGGTCTTCTGGTTCTAGAACACTGCATCATTTGGAACCACTTTGAAGACCAGTTTGTATTTGTGTGGGTTCAGTTCCCGTTTTTTGCTTAGTACAAGCTGCCCCGAAAATATCTGTGCAGGCCCTATTGAGGGAGTTCCAGGGGGTCCCCTGGAAAAACATGGAATAGTTTAATCTCACTGACTGACTTTCTCCACAAGTATCTCCTCAAATACAGTACTGTATAGACAGAGTTATGGAATTCTGGACTTAATCATATCTAACAACAGAAATCAGCTGATTCAAGATTCAAGATTGTTTATTGTCATAATGTTAAACAGACAGTTTGCCATACCATGAAAATCTTACTTTGCTAGTCCGCCCTTCACACAAAGATTTAAATACAAGCGAGTGCTAGAAAATAAGGTAAAAATAGATAAATAATATATTGAGCAGTTTTAATCACTCGCTGGAGTGCCTTCCTCTCCTTAGCAGTGCAGTTTCCATACCAGACCGTGATTGAGCTGGTAAGGACACTCTCAACCGTACTTCTATAGAAGTTGCTGAGATGTTGGTCCGAGAGATGTGATCATATCAAACGGGAGTCTGCTGCCTTATGTGTATCAATGTGATGTGAAAAAGGTTGAGAAGCAGTGTTCTGAATCACCAGGCATGTGCAGAGACAGGGTCCCGAGGGGGCTCGAGCCCCTACCACTTTGCCCTGCTATTACAAAGTGTTTAATGATGTATTTTCTTTTATCAATAAAGGTTTGGTGTGGGGAGTTCCCTTTAGTGTCAGAGGTGTCGCTAGCGAGGATTTGTTTCCCCTCCCGGACTGAAGCCTGTACCTCGACTCGGCCCTGTACCCACGAGTCGTGTGCTTCCTAGTCTGGACGGCAGCAGCGCTACAGATGGAGCCAAGTCCTAAGCGTTGACTTAACCCTTTCACTACCACACTACAGAAGGTTAACCTTTCACTACCACACTACAGAAGGTTCTATATCATGCTAGCTTCCGCTCAGCGTCATTCTGCACATATCTCGCTCCAGTGTATATGCACTGAATAAAACCTCACAATGTACCCTTACATACCAACATCCGTCTGACCACACCCCCATCTGCTACCTACATAAGCAGGGGTGGGGCCACACACTCATCTCATCTCCTTCTCAAATTTCACCCCAATAGGAAGTGCCTGTATACCAATCACTTGATATGGGAAAGAAAGTATTTATCTGAAGAAAGGAAGAACAAGGAGATACGTTGACGTTATATACATTTACATTTACATTTTGTCATTTAGCTGACGCTTTTATCCAAAGCGACTTACAAGTTCTGTATGACAAGCCATCAGGAAGGATACAACTCTATCAGCTGAGTAACAATGTTCATCAAACAGTGTTGAGTGCTACAGTGTAGGTTAGTTTATTAGGACAAGTGCATGATAGTATGGTTAGTTAGGGTTCGTTTTTTTTAATTTTTTTATTAATTCAGATGATGGTTGAAGAAGTGCGTCTTTAGTCGACGGCGAAAGATTGGACGTGTTTCGGCTGTCCTAACTGGGGTGGGTAGTTCATTCCACCATTGTGGGGCAAGGACTGAGAATAGGCGACTTCTCTTTGATGACCCTCCCGGAGCTTGGATAGGAGTAGGTCTGAGGCGGCCAGAAGATGCAGAGCGTAGGGGTCTTGAGGGTGTGTAGTTAGAGACCATTGACCGGAGGTAGGCGGGAGCAGTTCCCTTTGCCGCACGGTATGCTAGGTCGAGGGCCTTGAAGCGGATTCGTGCAGCAATGGGGAGCCAGTGCAGGTCCCTAAGAAGTGGGGTGACATGGGCCGACTTCGGTAGGTTTGAGATCAGGCGGGCCGCTGCGTTCTGAATGAGTTGAAGAGGCTTAGTGGCAATGGCCGGGAGGCCAGCGAGCAGTGCGTTGCAGTAGTCGAGGCGGGAGATGACTGTTGATTGGACGAGGAGTTGGGTGGCTTCTTTTGTCAGGAAGGGGCGGATCCTTCTGACGTTGCTCAGGAGGAATCGGCAGGTTCTGGTTGTCGCTGCGATGTGAGCAGAGAAGTTCAACTGGTCGTCGAGGACAACACCAAGGTTCTTGGCGGTCGGGGACGCGGTCACAGCTGCATTCCCGACTGTGATGGAAAGGTCGGTCAGGGGGGAGGATTTGGCCGGCAGGTGGAGCAATTCTGTTTTGCTTAGGTTCAGTTTGAGGTGGTTGGTCGTCATCCAGGCGGAGATGTCGGACAGACAGGCCGAGATCCGCTCAGAGATGTGGATATCTGAGGGAGGGAAGGAGAGGAAGAGTTGAGTATCGTCGGCATAACAGTGGTAGGAGAAGCCATGAGACGTGATAATGTTACCCAGTGATTTAGTGTAGAGGGAGAAGAGAAGGGGTCCTAAAACTGAGCCCTGGGGGACACCCGTCCGCAGGGGGCGGGTGGCCGACAGGGTCCCTCTCCATGACACTTGGTAGGAGCGGTCATTGAGGTATGATGACAACCATGTCAGCGCAGAGCCAGCCACTCCCATTCCTGCGAGGGCCGCGAGGAGGATCTGGTGGTTGACTGTGTCGAAGGCTGCAGATAGATCTAGGAGAATCAGGACAGAGGAGAGGCCTTTCGCTTTTGCTAAGTGAAGTGCCTCTGTGACCGCAATGAGGGCTGTCTCTGTGGAGTGACCAGTCCTGAAGCCTGACTTTGACTTTGTCTGACATTGACCAAACTTGATATGCATGACCTTGGTGGGCTCTAGGTCAACTCCTGAAAAGGGGGTCAATGTCAGACTTTGCAATCAAAAGTTAGGGGGCTAATAACCCTTGCCATAATTTCAGTGTGCCCCCTAACTTTTGATTGCAAGGTCTGACATTGACCCCCTTTTCAGGAGTTGACCTAGAGCCCACCAAGGTCATGCATATCAAGTTTGGTCAATGTCAGACCTTGCAATACACTGTAAGGCACTGTAAGGCTCCGGCCCCTACTCACTTCCAGTGATGAAGCTAAGCTATGCTAACGGAGCGTCTATTCCCAAAGCTAAAATGCACGCACAGAGACAAAAAAGGTATGTATCTTCTTGTCTAACTCCAGGGAAGATGTTAAATAAGCTAATTTCCCAAAATGTTGGAGTTCCCCTTTAAGCGGCGGACGGAGGATCTTGGTCTGACGCCCATGATGGTCAACCTAGTGGGCCGAGACCTGGTTGAACCCGGGATTCTCTGGACAAGCGGATGCTTCTCTGTCCCGTGCAGGCCCCATCTTTCACATGAATGTGGAAGTACACCCTAAAGCACGAGGAAAAGTGGGCATGGATCTTCTTTATCGGTAGTTCCATGCTCAAGTCGGCTGCAGCCCGGATGGGAATTGAGCCGACTCCGCTGCATGTCTGGTAAATCACTGTTGAAAACTGTGTTTGACATTTCTGTTTCTCTGCTCTCTTAGGATGAGGGGGGACTCAGGCGGCGGCCTGTCTGAAGTGTGGCTTATTATGTCGTTGTGTACAGTTCAGGTGATGGCTGCTTAGCTGGCGTGCTAGTTTGTGGCCTACTGTTGTTAGCCAGTCAGCTGTTAGCTGTGGCGCTAGCTCGTTGTGTTCACTAGGCTAGGAAACGTTAGCTTGTTGCTATCAGTCGGGCGGCTGTTAGCTTAATGCTACACTGTTGAACGTTACTGTGACTATAACATGCCTTAAACACTCTGACTACGACGTCATCTTTGACAGAGGATGTTAGTCGACCCTACACCCGGGTGCCGTGCCAGCGAGGACTTCGTCAACATGGAGAACGGCGGCTGGGTGGCGTAGCGGACATTACCCTCGTCACCAACGCAGGAGATGCCGGGGTCGAGTCGGTGTCCCGTTGACCAGTGTTGCAGTCCTCTCGGCCTGCGCTCAGGGTGGAGGTAGGAGTCCTGACCGGACTTTAAACACTTCTTCTTTCCTTCCCTTCTAAATGTTTTGTAATAACGATGTTTCCAAAACATGTGTTGCTGCAATACATTGAGGATACGACGCGTGTTGTGTGTGAATTGTCTTGTCACTGGTATAGCTTCTCTCTCCATATAAAAATCTGCGTTGTTTTTTACATGTGTAAAAATGAACTGGTTAGTTGTGATGAGAACATGTGTGTTCATGTAACGTTTGTAACGTGGGTGAACTCACAACTAAGTGGGTTAATTAACCTGTGAAGCTATGCTTAGTGACATGTGATTGAGGAATGAATCTTTTTCTCAGCCTGTGATGACAATGAACAGCATGTTCACATATTAACAGGGGTACATGTTCAACCTGGTCGTATCAAGGGTAAGGTAGGAGGGGTGACCCCCCCCGGTTTCCCTGGGGCTTCCCCCCCTCCTCTCAGACATGTTTGTTTACAATATATTGTGTCACTGTGTTTGTGGGGATACGATGTAACCCTCAGCTTAAGTTGCTGGGGTTGTGCTTCCGCTTGAGAAACTATTCTTTTCCTAAAGAAAAGGTTGTTTGGTCACTTATCATGTGTGCTTAGCAAGGCCTGTGGCCAATACGTAATCAAGGACTTATGTCTCTCTCGTTATGAAAAACGGCGTTCCTCTGTAGTAAGAGTGTACTTTTGCCATTTTTTGTTGTGATGAAGGGTTGTGTGTGTCGTTGAGATCTACAACTGGGTTAGGTTTGGCCCACAGAAGCACATGTGTAAGTCTGGTACCGGGGCTCTTAAAGGGGCCCTCTCTGTTCTGTGTTTTTTCCTTAGTAAAACTCAGATAGCAGGTTAGCACATGAGCTATGTGAAGCAGTTAGATGCTTCATGTAGCATGCTATGACTGGGTCATGCTCTATTTTGTCATTACATCGTATCAGGGGTGAGGGGTCGTAAAGGGGTGAACTGGTAAACCTTTCCTCCCCTTTTCTGATTGGTCAGGGGGTAAAACCCCCTGTCCTTCAGGGTTCCTGTCACGTTGCTGTTCGGCACGTTACAGGGTAGGGGGGGGGGGGGGGAGTTTCCTGGACCCACGGCCTGAGAAATTGGGCGTGTGCACCGTGGAAATTCCCCCGCCATAGAGTACGTCACTGAGTGCGTTTCTATTGGTAAGAATTCCGTGAGTTGTTCAGGTTCCATGTTATGGATCTGTTTCAGGGAGTTGTCAAAGCTCCTCCTCACGAAGCTCCTCCTCAGGGAGAAGTGCCTTCTGTGAGTTCGGACCCTCCTTCCCAGTGAGGGAGCCTCCTCAGAGTTTCAGAGCCTCCTCCTCAGATTGTCAAGGTGAGTAGAACTTCAAAAAAGAGTTCTGCTCTATTGTATGTGTATTCGATTCAATTCGATTATTGAGTGTGTATTGGTTCAGTGCCTCCTCCTCGGAGAGCCCTAACCCAAGTGTTACATAGCTCAATGTTGCAATATTTCTTTTCAATCTATACAGCTTGCGTGGGAAGTCTTTCTGAGGATTCCCGTCTCCTCCCTGTGGTGAGGGTGGCGGGATGTAAAAATGAAAACAATTTTTACCCTCAGCCGCGTCACGTGGGATTCATGTCAGCCTGTGTTTCTTTCTTTTTTAATAAAAAGAGGAAAGAACATGAAGCACGACGGCTCCTTGTCGTTCTCCCAGGCGACTTGGAGGAACAATGTCTGGTGTCTTGTTAGACTATCCATTGATGTGTTTGGGTCTCGACGCGTACATAGTGCTGGCTCGGGGTGTTTCTGATAAGAATCACGCATGAGGCTGGTACGCCTTGGTTGCTCGTTATTAAAACGGCGTTTTTATAGGGCAACTGGGTTGGAGGTTTTCTCTTCCGAGCGCCTGTTACTAGGTCTCGACGAATTCTCGTTCATATCTGGGGGATGTTACCGGAATAGATCAAAACAGAGGTAGAGGGGTCTCACGCCCTTGGGGTGGGCCACTGAGCGCGGTACGAATGGGACCGTCTGGGTGGCGCCCTCTTTTCATGTTTTAGATCGACACGCGTACCTACCCCCTTTCTTGGAGTGGGGATGTCGGCGTGATTAGGGCACGGGACTGGTTCTGGTCACGCTGGTCCAGGTCAGTTAACCCGTTGTCCGCCGGGGACGCAGATCTGCTGTTCTGGTACCCTGAGGGACTTGTGCTTTTTTCAGGGGGAAAAATTTTACAGGGTTGGGTATTATGGAGACCCTTTGTTGGGTACATGTTGTACCCTGTGCTCCTTTTTCCTTTCGCCCCTCTCTTACGCATGGCGAAGAGGGGGCTGTTGGGGTGGTCTTATGGACCTCCTCTGGCATCCCTGTGTGCTTTCCGGTCCGCCGGGCCCGGTCCGAAGTTGTGTTTCGTCGACCCGTAGGCCTGGGATAACCCCGTTTTGAAAACTGAAACACTTGTACTGCGGTATAGCCAGTGTATACCCGCAGGTGTGTTTTGGAGTTTTTTCTTGAGGGGTTATAGGAACAACCACCGCATGTGGTACCAAGACGGTGGTTGATTCCCTGGTGTGTTGGAGCGGAGTCAACTCCCGGGTTACCCGGTTGAGTGTGCCCCTGCACGTTCATGACGTCTGCCAATCGTGTCAGCCTTCTCTGCCTCGGCCCCTCTGGGTCGGGTTTTTTTGGTGGAGGCGTTGTCATGGTGCGCAACAATGCCAGCATACGCCCCTTCCGCCGGGGGTGCTGTTTTCAGTTGACCCCTTTGGCGCCTGTCTCGTCCGCAGTGCTCCAGGCTCGGGTCAAATGCCTGCTGCCTGGATTGAGGGATCGACCCCTTCTGGAGGTCGTCTCCCCGGTGCGCTGCCTGCTCCCGCTGTAGTGTAGCCTCTTGAGTGCTTCGAGTTACAGCCATGCTGACTGCCTGAGTATGCCAGGGTCAGTGTGCCAGGCGGCGTGCTAGTGGGGGGAAGGGCCCGCTCTTGGAGGGGCCCTGTCCGAATACGCTGGCGATGTGGGGGGCGGTGTCACTAAGTGACCGCCTGGTGAGGTCTTGATGCTGTGGCGTCGTTGACCTCTCCGGGCCCCATTTTTTCCGGGGGGCTCCAGTCCCTTCTGGGTCTGGGTCTTCCTTCGCGCTCCGCTGCTACGGCCTTGCCACGGGGTTGAGTTTGCTCTTGACCCCGTGATTTTGGGGGCGGTAACGAGTTTGTTCTTTCCATTCGTTCCCTGGTGGCATGCGGGTTGTGCGTGTGCGTAGTCGTGGGGTCAAGCCACGGTCTCCTCACCCTGTGCGTTGAGTTGCTCGAGTTCCTCTTCGCACGGTCGGATCCGTCTCCCTCCCGTCCTCCAATAGGGAGGGTATCCTCCATTAGGGAGGGTCGGGGGGCTCGGTCCTCCCCGGTCTGATGGTTCATTGGTACATTTGTCGAGCTTCAAGCTCCCGCTCAGCTCCCGTTATGCAGAATGACGCTGAGCGGAAGCTAGCATGATATAGAACGATAGGTTATGAATATAACCGTAGTTCTATGAATGCTAGTGACGCTCAGCGTCTAGACGCCACTGCGGCCCTTGATCTTTCCTTGTGGTGAAATTTTTTGGGAAGGAGATGAGTGTGTGGCCCCACCCCTGCTTATGTAGGTAGCAGATGGGGGTGTGGTCAGACGGATGTTGGTATGTAAGGGTACATTGTGAGGTTTTATTCAGTGCATATACACTGGAGCGAGATATGTGCAGAATGACGCTGAGCGTCACTAGCATTCATAGAACTACGGTTATATTCATAACCTATCGTTAACCTTTCACTACCACACTACAGAAGGTTAACCTTTCACTACCAAGGTTAACCTTTCACTACCACACTACAGAAGGTTAACCGTCTGTAGTGTGGTAGTGAAAGGGTTAACCTTCTGCAGTGTGGTTGTGAAAGGGTTAACAATTTGTCATGTGGCAGTGAAAGGGTTAACCTTCTGTATTGTCAGAGTGAAAGGGTTAACCATTAAGGTAGTATGGTAGTGAAAGGGTTAACTTGGACAAAGGTCTGTGTTTCTGAGGAGTGAGGTTAACAGACGTCTCCAACTCCAGCTCTCTGCGTAAAAATGAGTATAAATGTAATTGTAACTGTTTTCCAGCACCTCGTTCTTCCCACTTTTTGGTGGCTGTAGCAACACACCACCTTTTACATTCATTATGTCCTTCCCTGCCTGGTACACGAGAGTAAAGACACATGTACAAACTGGGCAGTACATTAGGTAGGTGTTCCTGGATCCAAAAAGCACAGCTACTTGATTAATCAAAGCTAATTGATTGTGACATCACAAAGGGCAATCCTTCTGAACAGCTTGTTTAGGCTTGTTGATATGAAGACCTCAAATCCTGTTGCCAAAACGGCAAGGAGTACATATATAATTTCCCCATTTTGTCTAAATAACTCATTTAATAATGTTAAATCCATACAAAGACTAAGCAAAACCATTTCCCACTATATGTCCCCTTTAAACCTTTATGACCAGAAGACTGTTTTCTGAGAGTTGTGCTAACATTACTAATTGTTGCAAAATGTAACCTCTCAAAGGTCCCGCTTTGAGGACCTCTGTCCCAGAGGATCATGGACATTCTACCCAAGTCCCCCAAGAACATGGACACCCTTGGGGAGGCACCACCTACCACGGTGGGGTCCAGCCCGAACAGGACGGCTCCCTTCAGGATGGTCAGACCCACATCCTGAGGGATGATGATGCGACAGGTCCGCCCCACCGAGTTCTGGACCGCCTTCTGCAACATGGGCGACTCTGCGAAACCACCGACTAGGAAGAGGAAACGCACGCCCCGCACTTCCTGTCTGGCCATTAGTTCCTCTATTGGGGGAGGAGTGGAGAGAGGGATGAGGCAAGGGGGGGGGGGGGGGTGAGAAGGATAATATTAGGTGTTTACAATTTATGCCTCACATTCACCCATTCACTCAAACATTCACACACCATTGGGGGAGGCAACCATGCAAGAAGCCAACCTGCTGATCGGGAGCAGTTAGGGGTTAAGTGTCTTGCTCAAGGATACTTCGACACGCTACCGGGAGGAGCCGGGAATCGAACTGGGAACCTTCAGATTACCACACTACCGATCTACCTCCTGAGCCACTGTGAATAATGTTTCTTTTTTTTTTAAACTTACATTTTTATTGAGACAAACAACACAACATATACAATAACTTCAACAACACTATTAAACAGACATAAATAATAAAGAAAAAATTTAATGCCCAAAAGACGAAAAATAAAAATACTGACTTAAAAAAACATAAAACAATTGTAAAACATTAAGTGTGTGACATGGGTTCAGAGACCCTCTTTGAACCTCTTTCCTCCTTTACCCTTCGCCCTCTTGTGATGTATTTGGTTCTTCCTCTGTGATGTCGTTTTCGTTCCCCTTGTAATCCTCCCACTTTCCCCATCTTTCTCCAAATTTCTCTTCCTGTAACCTCAGCATGTGTGTTATCCTCTCCATATCCTGTATCTCTTCCACTATTCCTACCCATTGTGCTATTGTCGGTGGGTCTTCTTTGTACCACAGTCTTGTTATTGCTTTTCTGGCCGCTATCAACATTATCTTTATTAAATATTTGTCCCCCCCTTGTATTCCCTCGTGTGTCAGGTCTCCTAAGTAAAGCACCAGTCCTGTTTGTGGTAACCCGTATCCTAATATTCTGATCATTGCCTCCCCTATCTCCTCCCAATACCCCTTCAGCTTCTGACATCCCCAGAATATGTGCGTGTGATTTGCCCCCTCCTTCCCACACATCCTCCAGCATGCTCTTTGTGTTGGTGCATATTTTCCCTTCAGCTCTGGGGTTATAAAGAATCTGATTATGTTTTTCCATCCAAACTCTTTCCATATCCTCGATCCTGTTGTTGAATGTTGCACCTCGCATATGTTCCCCCATTCCTTCCCTGTTATTTCTATCTCTAGTTCTCTCTCCCATTTCTCCCTTATGTAATCGGTCGTGTGTCCCTTGCTGTTCATTATAGCTCGGTATATTGCTGATATTACTCTTCCTTGCCCCTCTTCGTATGCCCATACTATCATCTTGATTATTCCATTCTGTTCTTCGTCTTTGGCCCCCCTTATTTCTTTGTTGTAGTAGTCTCTAACCTGTAGATATCTGAAGTGGTCCCTGTTTTCTAGTCCAAATTTCTCCTTAAATTTTTGTAGTGTCTGCATTTCCCCCTTCTCTATCATTTTGCATATCGCTGTTGCCCCCCCCCCTCTCCCACCTTCTGAATCCATGGTCTAACCTCCCTGGTTTGAATCTCTTGTCATGTGCTACCCATCTCAGAACCCCTGACTGCTTCTCCAATTTGTGTGTTTTTACTACTCTGTTCCATATGGTCAAGGTGCATTTGGTGATTGGATCTAATAGTCCCTCTTTTTCTTTAAATAGTTCCCTATCTCCCACCAGAGCTTGTACCTTGTATCCCTCCCCTTCTTTTTCAATGTCTTTCCATCTTGCCTCATATCTGTCGTTACACCAGCACGTCACTGCTCTCAGTTGTGCTGCATAGTAATAATCTTGTAGGCTGGGTACTGCCATCCCTCCCTCTTCCTTTGGTAGTTGTAGTGTTTTATATCTGACCCGTGGTCTTCTCCCCGCCCATATGAACCTCGATATCAGTCTGTCCCACTCCCTGAATTGATTCTGTGGTATTTGTATCGGTAGTGACTGGAATAGGTACAGTAACCTTGATAGTATGTTCATTTTAATGACCTCTATTCTTGAATTGAAGTCCAAGGGCATTACTGTCCATCTCTCTAAGTCTCTCTTGATGTTCTGATTTATCTGTGTATAGTTCGCCTCAAACAGTTTCCCCACCCCTCTCGTGATGTTCACCCCTAAGTATTTAATCTTGTCCATGTCTACACGGAGACAGTGCTGGACTATGTTTGTACTAGGGTGGAAGAAACAATCCCCACTACCACAATGAGAGTTTACCCAAATCAAAAACCCTGGGTAGACAAATCCGTCCGTGAAGCTCTGAGAGAGCGCACCAAAGCATACAACGACGGCCTAGTGGCAGGCAACATGAATGACCACAAGGTGGCGCGATACAACGTAAGGAGGACAGTGTCAGAGGCCAAACGGCGCTACAGGGATCAAATTGAACTCCAGTTTGAACAAGCTGACTCTAGAGCTATGTGGCAGGGGCTCAAAACGATGACAGACTACAAAGGCGCCTCCCTCAAACTGAACAGTGACATCTCCTTAGCAAATGACCTCAATACCTTCTATGCGAGGTTTGATGCTGGTAATAACAACACCAGCTCACAAGCCACGGCAATGGGGGGGGGGGGGGGGGGTCGGCTGCTGATGGAGGCGCAGTGTTCAGGGTAACAGAGCATGAGGTGAGGCGGACCTTTAAAAAAGTGAATATCAGGAAGGCAGCAGGTCCGGACGGCATCCCCGGCCGCGTCCTAAAAGTCTGTGCCGACCAACTGGCCCCAGTATTCACTGACATATTTAACCTGTCCTTAGAACAGGCTGTCATCCCCACCTGCCTGAAGAAGTCCACTATTATCCCTGTACCCAAAAAATCCAAGCCTGCTTGCCTCAACGACTACCGCCCTGTAGCTCTCACCTCCATAGCCATGAAGTGCTTTGAGAAGCTAGTAAAGGGCTACATCTGCTCCTCCCTCCCCATCAACATGGACCCCCTGCAATTTGCATACCGCCCCAACAGGTCCACGGAGGACGCCATAGCCCATGTGCTGCACACAGCAGCATCACACCTGGACAAGAGGCAGGGGAACTATGTGAGAATGCTATTCATCGACTACAGCTCGGCATTCAATACCATAGTCCCCTCCATACTCATAGCCAAGCTCAGGGACCTGGGCTTGGGCTATGACCTCTGCCAGTGGGTCTTGGACTTCCTGACTGGCAGACCCCAGGTGGTGAGAGCAGGCAACTGCACCTCCTCATCCATCACCCTCAACATAGGGGCCCCCCAGGGCTGTGTTCTGAGTCCCCTCCTCTACTCCCTGTACACACACGACTGTGTGGCTCAGCGGAGTAGCAATACAATCATCAAATTTGCTGACGACGGTGGTGGGCCTGATCTCTGCCAACGACGAGAGGGCCTACCTGGAAGAGGTCAAGGTCCTGGCGGGATGGTGCCAGGAAAACAGCCTCTCCCTGAACGTCAGCAAAACAAAGGAGATGATTGTGGACTTCAGGAGGTCGGGGGTCAAGGACTACAGCCCCCTCAGCATCGACGGGGCACCGGTTGAGAGAGTCAACAGCTTTAAGTACCTCGGAGCCTACATATCCGAGGACTTGACATGGACCACACACATTGACAGTGTTGTGAAGAAGGCACGACAACGCCTCTACTTCCTCAGGCGCCTAAGGAAGTTCCAAGTCAGTCAGAAGATCCTTAAGAACTTCTACTCATGTACAATAGAGAGCATCTTGACCGGCAACATCACCTCCTGGTTTGGGAATAGCACTGCACAAGACCGAAGCAGACTACAAAGAGTGACACGTTCAGCCGAACGCACAATTGGAGGGGGGCTCCCCACCCTCCAGAACATTTACATCAAGCGTTGCAAGGGCAAGGCTAAGAGAATCATTAAAGACTCCAGTCACCCGAACAACTGCCTCTTTGAACTGCTGCGGTCAGGCAAGCGATACCGGAGTCTCAAGGCGAGCACAGAAAGACTCAGAAGAAGCTTCTATCCCCAGGCCATCAGGCTGCTAAACGAACAATGAATGAACACTACACAACAACAACCACCAAACGCACATAGCACACACATCCACACGCACACACTCACTTTAAACAAACACACTGTAGCACCCACTCCACACACTTTATAGCACACACCCACTTTAAACAAACACACTGTAGCACCCACTCCCCACACTTTATATTTATTGATGAAGGATTGCACTACAACTCGTACACCTTACTGTAAATTGTACCTAAAATTGTACCTCATCCCATTTCTGCTTTGCACTAGATAGTACTGTGCATTAGTACACTGCATAGTGTTGTATATTATATGGTAACTCAGAACATTGTACATATGTCTATACCGAACACTGTGACCTCATTTTTCTTCTTCTAAATTACATGCTATATTATGTTATTTGATACTATCTTGTCTAGCACAGTCTCTGGAGCGTAACAGTAAGAAGCATTTTGTATGAAAGTATTCTGTACTTCTGTATGACAACTATTAAAGAACTTGAACTTGATGTCCCATCTTATCCCGTACTGTTCCCTAATTTCCGTCGTTGGGGTATAGTTCCATGCTAAGGTCTGTGTCTTTGTCACGTTTAGTTTGTATCCTGAGTAGTGGCCATATTCCTTCAGTAGATCCATCAGTGCCGGGAAGCTCTTGTCTGGTTGCCTCATGTATACTATCACGTCGTCCGCAAATAGGCCTAGTTTATATTCCGTTCCCTTTATCCTTACTCCCTTAATGTCCTCGGTCTGTCTGATCAGTTGTGCCAGTGGTTCTATGAAAACGGCGAAGAGCGTTGGTGAGAGACAACATCCCTGTCTGGTAGCCCCTCTCTAATCTGATTCTATCCGTCAGGCTGCCATTCACCTTAACCCTCGCTGTCGGTTCTTGATATAGCGCCTTGATCATCTTCATCGCCCTCCTGTTCAGTCCGAACCTCATCAATGTTTTATATAAAAATGTCCAGCTCACACTGTCGAATGCTTTTTCTGCATCTAGGCTAATCAGTACCGCGCTACCCCCTTGTTTTTGTATCTCCTCTACTATGTGTAATGTCTTCTCACGTTGTCCTGTGTCTGTCTCCCTTTAATAAATCCAGTTTGATCTTCATCTATAATGTCTGGCATAAATGTCTCAAATCTCTTTGATATTATCGATGTATACATCTTGTAATCCACGTTGAGTATGGACACAGGTCTGAAACTACTACACAATTCTCTATCCTTCCCTTCCTTCGGTATCGTGGTGATTATGGCTTCCTTCCACGAGGGGGGCATTTTGCCCTCCTCCATCGTGTGTCTGAACGCCGCCCCTAACATGGGTGCTAATTCCGTTCTAAATGTCTTGTAGAATTCCGATGGGAATCCCCAGAGATTTGTTGTTTTTAGCTCTACTAATGGCCTCTTCCAGTTCTCGTTCCGTAATTATTTTATTTAATTCTTCATTCTGTTCTTTCCCTATCGATGGTAACTCTAGCTTCTCCAGATATGCTTCTATTTCCTCTTCTCCCGCTGCTTTTGGCTGTGTGTATAGTTTCTCATAGTATTCTCTAAATGTCCTCTCTATTTCAGCTGGGTCTCTCAATATTTCATTAGTCTTTGTATCCCTTATTGTGTGTATCGTGTTCATCTTCTGTTGCGTCCTAATTCTCCTAGCCAACAGTCTGGTCGCTTTTGGTCCCCCTTCATAGTACGTTTGTTTCATGAACCTTGCTTTCTTTTCTATTTCCGTCAATAATTCCCTATTTATCCTGGCCTTTACTTCTTTGATTTCTCCGAGCGTTTCCTGTTCTTTTGATATCTGGTGTCTCCCCTCTAGCTTCTTCAGCTTCCCTATCAGATTGTGATATGTCTCCGTTCTGGCCTTCTTCAGCATTTCTGTCTTCTCCATCAATTTCCCCCTTATCACCACCTTCAGTGTGTCCCATAGAATGTTCGGATCTACCGCCCCATTGTCATTTTCTTCCTTATACCTGGCTATCTCCTCCTTGATCTGACTCACCACCCCCTTGTTATTTAATATTCCTACATTTAGTCTCCAGATCGTGTTCCTCCGTCTCCCTTCTAGATCTACTATCAGATATATGGCACTGTGATCCGATATGTCCGCTACTCCTATTCTGCTCTCCCGTACCCTGTAACTGTCCCCCGTCGTCATCAAAAAGTAGTCTATTCTCGCATATGTCTCCTTGTCTCTTACTTCCTTGATCAATTCAAATTTGACTGTGTTTTTGATTAACGTGATTACTCCTCTCCTCAGGTTCCGTTTAAAGGAACTATAGTATGCATTTTCATATCCAAATCTCTTCAGTTTCTCATGATCCTGTGCTACCAAATGTGTCTCCTGCAGAAAAATCACTTCCATCTCACTTTTTTTACACTTCAACATCACTTTGCCCCTCTTTATCGTATTATTCATTCCATTAACGTTTAACGACATCATTTTTATACCTTTAACCATTGTCATTTTTCTTCTTCTTTCGTCTGTCAGTCCCCCCCATGTCACATTCATTCCCCCCTCCGGTTGTAGCCTCCGCTCTCTTCACCGAATAC
This sequence comes from Notolepis coatsorum, assembly GCF_963971535.1. NCBI lineage: Eukaryota > Metazoa > Chordata > Actinopteri > Aulopiformes > Paralepididae > Notolepis > Notolepis coatsorum. The sequence continues at coordinate 107,333,119 of NC_140165.1, forward strand.
ATATAATGATTAACATAAATAAAAAACATAAACTTTACATAAAGTGCTCCCAAGGCGTTCGGGGGGTCCCTGTGTCCCCCCCTGTCCCCTGCTGGTGGGTGAGGAGTAATTGCTCTCCTAGTGAGAGGCCTCCTCCTGATGGCTTGGGGGTTTGAAACCTTTACCCCCAACCGCTCGTCATATTTGTCCAGCTTTCTTACTGTTTTTATTGCTGTCGAGCTCCTGGTCAAAAGCGCTCTGTCCTTCATTCTGATCAAAGACCCCCATTTCCTAGGTCCCTCTCAATGTGGCTCATATGTTCCAATGTCCCTCCTTCCTCCCAAACCCGTGTGTGGTGTCTTCTGTGTACCCCTTTTTACTTTCTTTTCCTCATCTCTATTTTCTATGTGATGTCCATTTATCCCCTTAATCCCTTCCAACTGTGTTACTCGCAGCGTGTGTCTATGTATTTGTTTCAATATGTTCTGTGTTCCGTCTATCATACCTAATTATATTTCCATTTATTTCCTCCATCAGCATGTGTATTATGTGTCCATGTATACGTTATGTTCGTTCCTATATCCTGCCTCTACCTGGGAATGTGTGTTTATGTATGTTATTTCAGTTTCTATATTTTGTTTATAGTTTTTTCAATCCCTTGTGCGTGTACTCATCCGTTCGTCTCCTCCCGCCTCCTCTCCTTCTCCGTCTCTGGCCTCCTCGTCCGTCTCCGCCTTCGGTCTGTCACGTCTCACCTCGGCCTTCTCCTCTCTCCTCCCTCCTCTCCCGGGTTTCGATCTCCTACTCTGGTCCATCTGCGTGCTTTCTCCAATCTCTGCTGCAGGCTCCGCGTCTGGCCCTCCTGTCCCCTTCCTTCTCCGTCCTCCGCCATCTGCATCCCCCGTCGCCTCATCTCCTCCGCCGCCTCCCGCGCCGTCGCGTACGTCACCGTCCCTTCCTTCCAGTGAATCCTTATCGAGGTCATGGGTGATTGGAATTTCATTCCGTTTTCTTTCAGAATTCTCTTCAGTCCCGCGTAGGACCTGCGTGTTATTGCTACCGCTGTCGAGTAATCGTGATCAAACGACAGTCTTTTCCCCTCGATTTCTATCTTCTTGGTCCACGCGGTTCTGAGTATCAATTCCTTAATCTCAAATCTCAGAAAGTTAATAATCACTGCCCTCGGAGGTCTGTCCGGTTTCGGTCTCGGAGCCAACGCCCTGTGGGCCGCGTGAATATTAAAGGCAACCAACTTGTGTTCGGCTTTTCTCTGATTGGCCGTGCCCCCCGCCCCCACGCGCAGGCAAGCGCAGTCGTCCCACGTCCCAAATGAAATCCAAGGAGCGTGCGCGAGCGGCAGCGCGGGCAACCAACTTGTGGCTGCTGTTCCAACGCACTTGTGTTGGGCTGCGGTAGCAGTGGAGCGCTATGAAATGCGCTGAACTAGAAAGCGTAACGTTATTATGTTTCGCGTTTTTAACAACCAACTACCAGATTCACTCGTGTATAAACAAAGCCCATACAGTTATGAAATGCGCTGAACTAGAAAGCGTAACGTTATTATGTTTCGCGTTCCATTGATTAACGCCATTACCTGCTGTGCTGTAGGAAGCAGAGGTACAGTAAGTTACAGTAGGTGTAGGTTACATGTTTAATCAAAGCCCATACAATTTTTTAGATGAATGATTGTGGATATAATATAGAAAACACATCATTATGATATTGTCAGAGGGAGAGGCATGACTTCGCGACAGCCATATTAGACACTCACTGTACATCAGTGTGGAACTGTAACGTTATATGTTATTTCGCCCGTGGAGGCTGCTGAGCCTGAAGCGCCAGCGGGGCGACGCGGTGGTTTATCCCCGGCTTTCGTGCGCCGCCGCCGGCTTGATACAGCTTCAGCAGCAGCAGCGGCGGTGCTCTGTTGTAGGAAGCCCTTCAATGACAGCGGCGCGCTCTCATATTTTGCGAATGCATAAACTATATCTTAAATTATGGCTATGTGTCTAATATGGCTGTCGCTTATCAATGACTTTGCGACAGCCATATTAGACACTCACTGTACATCAGTGTGGAACTGTAACGCTATATGTTATTTCGCCCGTGGAGGCTGCTGAGCCTGAAGCGCCAGCGGGGCGACGCAGTGGTTTATCCCCGGCTTTCGTGCGCCGCCGCCGGCTTGATACAGCTTCAGCAGCAGCAGCGGCGGTGCTCTGTTGTAGGAAGCCCTTCAATGACAGCGGCGCGCTCTCATATTTTGCGAATGCATAAACTATATCTTAAATTATGGCTATGTGTCTAATATGGCTGTCGCTTATCAATGACTTCGCGACAGCCATATTAGACACATCGCCATAATTTAAGATATAGTTTATGCATTTGCAAATATGAGAGCTCAGTCATTGAAGTGGGTGGTGGCAGCATTACTAACATAACAGTAGCGATTTTTATTGTTTTGTCATGACCAAACATAATCCCAACATAGATAGGAGGTGTACTGTATGTCAAATGTCGGTCATGTGGTGGAAGAGTTTAGTACAGTCACACAACAGAACACCGCTGTAGTACAGTCACACAACAGAACACCGCTGGTTCGACCAGCGCTTCTGCTGCGCCGCAAGGGCGTGTGCTAGTGGATTGATTGATTGGCCGTGTGGCCAATCAGAGAAACGCTGAACGAAAAGCTGAACACAAGTTGGTTGCCTTTAATATTCACGCCTGTGGGCCCTTTGTATCTCCATTTTTTCCAGTCCCGTCTCCTTCAGTTGTTCCTTGATAAGCTTTTCCACATATTGGATCACCGATTCCCCTTCGACTCCTTCTTTCAATCCCCATATTCTGATGTTATTTCTCCGTGACCTCCCCTCCATGTCCGATATCTTTGTCTCCATCTGTTCTTGTTTTTTAATCGCACACGTTAACACCTCGTGTATCTCTGTGTTCCATTCCTCCGTTTGCGCCGTTCTAGTCTGTACCTCTGTTACATTTCTGTCCTGTTCCGCCATCTTCTCATCCACCCTTTTGAGTTCTGTATTCATTTCACCTCTGAAGTCCTCCTGTTCCTTCCTCAATTCCTCCCGTAACTTCCCAATATCATTTCTTATCGTGTCCGAGTTCAGTTTTATGGTCGCCTGCATCGTGTCCGAGTTCAATTTTATGGTCGCCAATATCCCGGCCTGCATGAGCACGGCCCATCCTGGCATTTCCTTGTCCGTCTCAGCCGAGACTCCCCTTCCTCCACCTGCTCCTTCTCGGTCTCGCCTCGGGGGTTCTGCTCCATCGAACTCTCCTCTTCCTGTGATTCCCCATTTCTCTTTCCTTAATAATTGTTTTCTCCTCCTTCCTTCTCGTTTGCATCTTCATTTTTGATCACTTTTCGGGTCTTTATTTCTCCGTTTTTCACTCTTTTGACCAGGAGCCTCACCGCATGCGTGCTACCCTTCCGCTCTCATACCGGAACGTGTGAATTCTGTTTCAAATGTTCTTCTACTTGAAGAAAGCGTATATGACTCGAGGGTCCGAGACCAGCTAGAGACTCACTGTGAGAGGAAGATAGAATTCTTGCAAGCATGATGTAGGTGTGTGTGTGTGTGTGTGTGTGTGTGTGTGTCTCACCAATGTGTTTGACGATGTTTCCAATGGTGGGCTGGAAGAGCTCGTTCATGGCCTCCTGGGTCAACCTCAACATCCCCTGAGATGACCACTTTACTATGTTCATACTGACACACACACACGCACGCACGCACACACACACACACACACACACACACACACACACACACACACACACACACACACACACACACACACACACACACACACACACACACACACACACACACACAGTAAACAGACAGACCCACACACACGCACACACATAGTAAACAGACAGACGCACACACATAGTAAACAGACAGACACGCACACATGGTAAACAGACAGACCCACACACACACGCGTGCACACACACACACACACACACACACACACACACACACACGCACACACGCACACGCACACGCACACACACACACACACACACACACACACACACACACACACACACACACACACACACACACACACACACACACACACACACACGCATAGTAAACAGACAGACAGAACCCCACACACACAGTAAATGGATACACATACATAGTTAATGGACACACACACACACACACACACACCAAATAAACAGTGACAGAGGACACATACACATACACGGTTAACAAAAACATACATAAACACACACACAATAACCGGACACACACAGTAAACAAACACACATACACACACACATACGGAGTAAACAGATACACACACCAAGTAAACAGGTACACACACAAGCAGAGAAAACACAAAAACAAAATGCAGGTTATTATATAGATAGTTTAGATACATAAATATGCCTCAGTATATTCTGTCACACCCAGGTACACCACAAACACGCACGTACACACACACACACACACACACACACACACACACACACACACACACACACACACACACACACACACACACACACACACACACACACACACACACACACACACACACACACACACACACACGCACTTTAGACACACACACACCTCTCCCCTCGCCCATTGTATCAGACACACACATACACACAGCTCAACCCCCTCCTCCTCACACACACAGACCTGCCCTAACCTGTTTGTTGCTCCAAATGTTTGTGGACCCAAACCTCCATCCACAACAACCAAATCACACCCACGGCTTGCAATTTAATGAACAATTACACACACACACACACACACACACACACACACACACACCCTGTCTCTCTCGCTCACACACACCTCCCGCTCACACTCACTTGCTCCTCCTCAGAGCGGTCTCCACACCCTGCCCCCTGTGCCTCTTGTAGAAGTCGATGAAGGAGAAAGGCAGGGAGATGTTGAGTGCGTTGGTCCTCCCCGGCGCGGCGGTGCGCTTGCGGGCCTCAAAGGCAATGGTCAGGTCCACCCAGGCTGCCGGACGCTTGGCCTTAAAGCTCTTGATGAAGTCCTCCCCGAATATCTGACACAGCATGGCCTCGAAGGCCAAGTCCACGCCCACCGCCCCGTAGGGACCACCTGGTGGGGAGACATTCAAATGAAAGAGAGAGATATTCAATAAGATTTAGTCTCAGGGTTCTTCTTGCATGTGATTCCATGTGATTTTGTTAAGAATTTCATATATATATATATGTGTGTAGTAGGATGTTCACTGTTTTTAATCATGTATGTAATATTTATCTTGACATACTGCCCCCTGTTGACCCAATGATATGATCTTAAAGGAAAACTCCGACATTTTGGGAAATTAGCTTATTTGCCATCTACCCTGGAGTTAGACAAGAAGATACATACCTTTTTCTTCTCTGTGCGTGCAGTAGGAAGGAGTAGGAAGACGTTTGGAACTAGGCTAATGGAGGAACCTACTTCCAGTGACTGACGCTAAGCTAGGCTAACGGTGCGTGTCTTCCTACTCCTACTGCATGCACAGAGAAGAAAAAGGGTATGTATCTTCTTGTCTAACTCCAGGGTAGATGCCAAATATGCTAATTTCCCAAAATGTTGGAGTTTAACTTTAAAGGGAAGGGCTAATTGCACACCAATAAAACTGGTTGATCATGATTGCAAAAGAAAATATTTTGTTTATAGAAATTGCCAATGAATGTGCCGGAAGGTCTGGATTCTTACATATCTCGATGTGATTTATCAAGAAATATCTACAGCAAGAATTTTGGGTCTCAATGAATCCAAAATGACAATGTGGTTAGAAGTGGTGGAGAGAATAAAAGATAGCATATAATGGTAGTGTCTGGTTAGAAGCGAGTGATAATGGATGGATTATCCAATGGGGGGTCCGGGAGGGGGGGGGGTACGAGCTAGAGCATATGTGTGTAGGGTTTTAGATAGCAGGTATTAGGGGTATATCCTGTATAAGACAGTTAACTAAATGGTGACTTCATTGGATGTGCACTGTTAATTAATGCTTGTATATCTTATCTTGTGTTGTCATGTTTGTTTATGTGTTTGTTTAAAAAATAATAAAAAAATAAAATACAAAAAGAAATTGCCAATGAAATAAAAGCATTTCATATTTTTTTTCACTAAAAGTCTCTCCATTCAGACTGTTCCTGGATCAGCGTGCCCTGGAGTCTATAGACAGGTTTCTCAACGGGGTCGGTACCACCCCTCAGGGGGCATTCAGTGTTGGAGGCGCTGAGTGCAAAACTGTTGAAAGGGGGGTGTTGAGATGCTCAGTGCTACATTTACATTTAGTCATTTAGCTGAAACGCTTTTATCCAAAGTGACTTACAAGTTCTGTACGACAAGTCATCAGGAAGGGCACAACTCTATCAGCTGAGTAACAATGTTCATCAAAGTGTTGAGTGCTACAGTGTAGGTTAGTTTATTAGGACAAGTGCATGACAGTACGGTTAGTTAGCCTGTTAATCTGTAGACCGTTTTCGCCTAAAGGTACATGCCTAAGTAAATGGAAGATTGCTCCACTTCTGCAAGGTCAATTTGCATGTTCTTGGTATCTAGGGACATCTAGGGACCTGGGGGTATGTATTTCCAGTGTCAGAAATATTGTTGAATATTTATTAATATTGAATAAATTAATTATGATTCATTATGATTCATGATTTTTGCATCTTTGATCATGTTAAATCTGCGGGGCACGAGAAAATGCTCACTGAGCTCATTCACCACCTTATTGAGATCATGTGTACAAAAAATCTAAGCAAATGAACCGCGGGAAGATGATTAAACAGAAGGATTTGTAGATACAGTAATTAATGATAATCGACTTTAATTATAAATTCATATTTGACCTTGAACTTGACCTTGACCTTATTATGGCCAAATCATACATCTATGGATAGGGAAAATGCTCCTCTTTCCAATGGAAGGGTTGAATCTGGATTTAGTAATTTCTTGCGGTTTTTACGATAATTAGCATTTTCCGATAAATTTGTATTTCCGATAAAACATATAAAACATCGGTAAAAATGAAAATATACACTTTGACTACTGTTTTCGACAGGGTTATGGTCTTTACTCTTGGCTACAAAAAAAATATAAAAAAATATTGACCTCTTAACATCCAAGGGCCCACATGTGGACGATTCTTTGCCGACCTCTAGTGGCTCGGGTGTGCATTTCTTTTAATACAATATATAGATAGAATTAAATCCCTATTTGTTGCCTGTCGAATGCCCTTTCAGGTGACAAAATCCGTTTAGCGGTTCTCGAGTTACATGCCGATATGTGAGGCGTGCCCCAAAGTATGCAAAAGTACACATTACCACCCCCGACTCCCGGGGCTCTAGCTCCGTCAATAATTTGGCGATCTCGAAAATCTTTGCACAGGGTTGTAGCCAATGAGTGTGGCTTTCCAATGATATGATATGATAATTGGGGATCTAATACGGTCTCTATTGATCGATTTATGATAAAGAAAAGCAGGGTCCCCCTATAGGGGGACCTTAAGGTTAGATTTAAAAAATAAAATATTTTATTATTATTCTTTTTTATTTCAGATAATGGTTGAAGAAGTGCGTCTTTAGTTGACGGAGAAAGATTGGAGGGGTTTCGGCTGTCCTAACTGGGGTGGGAGGTTCGTTCCACCATTGTGGGGCAAGGACTGAGAAAAGGCAGGTTCTCCTTGATGACCCTCCCGGAGCTCGGATAGGAGTAGGTCTGAGGCGGCCAGAAGATGCAGAGCGTAGGGGTCTTGAGGGTGTGTAGTTAGAGACTATTGACACACACACAATATGGCAAATCTATTGCTGCTGGAAGATATCGCTGATCGTGCACTGAGGAGGGAGTGCCAGTACCGCAACCATGCAGACCTATTCGCAGAGAGCAATGGATATCTAGTGGGATGCTTCAGGCTTATGCAATACCCTGGAGCCAGCACTGAGGAGCCGGACCAGACGCGCAAATCCTGTGTCACCACACGTCCAGGTACTGTCCACCTTGGGCATGTGCGCAATGCGCATCAAGGCACCCTCCCCAGATGCGTTTCCATATCTCAACAGAAAGCAATACCACTCCATCAACCTTCAAATAATCTGCGACGCCCAGAACCACCTGCTCAACGTGGTCTCCCGCTTCCCAGGAGGCGCACATGACTCCTACATCTTACAGAACAGATCTGTGGGTGTGCACCTTGAGCAAGGAGACGCTGGAGACACATGGCTAATTGGTACGTATAATGTGAAAAAAGTAGTATAACGCGCTCACCTCACTAGACTTGACACTGGGTGCTGTAACCTCTGATATCATACATAAAAATAGGGAAACAATGTCCAGGCACGCACTCCAGGTTTTTCCAAATTTATTGGCAGCCTGTAATCATGACGTTTCGGTGTGAACACACCTTCTTCAGAATGGCTTGCATGAAGCATGAAGGGTACGTGACCCTAGTATATACAAGTCAAACAGGAAGTGACAACATAGGAAGTGACAACACATTCCCACAAGAGATCTGCAAAAAAGTACAAAATACCACTTACAAGCACAACCTTTTCAGAATTATGTAAATCAAAAAGAAGCGTGTAAATCAAAAAGAAACAGTCAATCACAAAGAGATATATCTATATATAGTTATATATATTTTATACAGAGTAGGCCTACATCTTAAACTCTAAACATAAACACTCATGACCCATATAAGCCATCTTTCAATTATAAATATAAATAATGATAAATGAAAATAGTAAACTGTGGGATCGCAAGAAAGGATGAAACGGGAGACGGTAGTCGAGTCTTTCCTTTACTTCCCAACATAAATTACATACATCAAACAGAGTGCAGAGGCGTTTAACGTTACTACTTCAAAGTGACAGCAGCCAGCTGACAGCTGACAGGTGACCTAATATACGTCACCAAATACCCACACCGTTCCCAGAATCCCCAGGCTTAAAGGAGCATTCCTCTGCTCCTCAAGTCCAGTGAATGTCTGCACCAATTGTGCGTGATAAGTGTCACCACACAGGCCCCCCCAGAATTCACAATAACCCCCCAAAAGATCATCCACAGTCAACGAGGCGGGGGGCGGATCAGGCGCCCAAAACGAGTCCGTATCACCCGTGCAGGGGTAGAGGTGGGGATTGGGGCGTGTGGGGCGTGTGGGGGGGATTCAGGAGATATGAGGTGACTAGAGGGAAAAGCAGTTGGCAGGGGCCGGGCAGGGGGTCGTCCACGCCGCGGGGGCCGGGCCAGTTCAACTGGCCTGTCTAGGTCCAAATGGGCAGGCTTGAGCCGGTCGACCGATACCCGCTCTGACCTTCCTCCAATGTCCACCATGAAGTTCTTAGGCCCCGCCTCCAGGACGTGAAAAGGGCCGTCGTAAGGGGGCTGCAGAGGAGTACGGTGGCTGTCATGGCGAATGAAAACATACCTGGCTGACTGCAGATCCCTAGGCATGTAGGACTGCGGGAGGCAGTGCTGGGAAGTTGGGACTGGGGTGAAAGCACCGGCGCCATCCCTGAGCACAGTCCGAGATGAGGTGACCGACCAGGGAGCCTCGGCATCCGGGAGGAACTCCCCAGGGACTCGCAGCGGCTGTCCGTACACCAGCTCAGCAGCCGAGGCCTGCAGGTCTTCTTTGGGGGCGGAGCGCAGGCCAAGCATGACCCAGGGAAGCCGGTCGACCCAGTTGCAGTCCGTAAGGCTGGCACGCAGAGCAGCCTTCATAGAGCGGTGAAACCGTTCACACAAGCCGTTGCCCTGTGGGTTGTAGGCTGTGGTGTGGTGGAGCTTCACTCCCAGGCCCTCGGCGACTGCAGTCCAGAGCCCGGACGTAAACTGTGGGCCCCGGTCGGATGTGAGATCAGATGGTGTGCCAAAACGGGCTACCCAGGACCCAATGAACGCCCGGGCCACCTCGGCGGATGTGGTCGATGCCAGCGGGACCACCTCCGGCCACCTAGTGGTTCTGTCCACCATGGTGAGGAGGTGAGTGAACCCGTGGGAGGGGGGCAGGGGACCCACCAGGTCCACATTGACATGGTCAAAGCGCCTCTCCGGCACGAGAAACGGTGCCAAGGGGGCTTTGGTGTGACGGTGTATCTTTGCACGCTGGCACGCCACGCAGGAGCCGGCCCAGGCTGCGATGTCCTTCCTGAGGCCATGCCAGACGAATTTAGCACTGACCAGCTTAGTTGACGCCTTCACCCCCGGGTGCGACAGGCCATGGATGGCTTCGAATACCTGCCGCCGCCAGCCAGCGGGAACCATCGGACGGGGCTGACCGGTGGAGACGTCGCAGAGGAGCGTGGTGTTGGCAATACCAACCTGCACATCCTCTAACCTTAGCCCAGTGTCGGCTGTTCGGTAGGCCTGCATGTCCTTGTCAGTGGCCTGGTCGGCAGCCATGGCAGCGTAGTCCAGTCCCAAGTGGACGGCCCCCACCACCGTCCGGGAGAGGCAGTCAGCGACGTAGTTGTCTTTACCTGCGACATGCCGTAAGTCCGTGGTAAACTCGGAGATGGCGGAGAGTTGGCGCTGCTGGCGCCCTGACCACGGCTCGGTGGCCTTGGCCATGGCGAAGGTGAGTGGCTTGTGATCCACAAAGGCAGTAAACCGTCGGCCCTCCAGCAGGAATCTGAAGTGTCTGATGGCCAGGAAGAGGCCTAGGAGCTCCCGGTCAAAGGTGCTGTACTTTCTTTCATTGTCCCGCAGCTGGCGACTGAAGAAAGCAAGCGGTTGCCAGCCCCCCCCCACCCACTGTTCGTACACTGCCCCCACTGCGTAGTCTGAGGCGTCAGTTGTGAGGGCGATAGGGGCGGTAGGAAATGGGTGTGCCAGTAATGCGGCATTGGCCAGTGCAGTTTTAGCGCCCAAAAAAGCGTCGTCGGTACACGGGGACCAGTCCACCTCGGCCTTGGGGTCCTTACCACGCAGGGCCTCATACAAGGGGTGCATGAGGTGAGCAGCACAGGGAATGAACCTGTTGTAGAAGTTCACCATGCCTAGGAACTCCTGCAGGGACTTCACGGTGCGGGGGCATGGAAAGCTGGCAACGGCGTCCACCCTGGCAGGGAGCGGAACGGCTCCCTCTGCTGAGACCCTGTGCCCGAGGAAATCAATAGACGACCGGCCGAACTGGCACTTGGCGGGGTTAACCATGAGCCCATGTGCACTGAGCCGCTCAAACAACTGCCTGAGATGTGTCAGGTGCTCCTCTGCAGACGTGCTGGCTACGAGAATGTCGTCCAAGTATACGAACATGAATGCCATATCCCGCAGCACCGAGTCCATCAGTCGCTGGAAAGTCTGTGCCGCCCCCTGAATGAATGAATGAATGAAAACTTTATTTAACAGATTGCAGAATGGGTACAATACAGTACGGCTCAATACATACAATTGTTAAGGGGATGCAGACCTGAGAAAGACGTTTGTCTTGTTTCCATCAGGGTCCCCCATTTTCAATTCATATAGACATACCTGTATATGCGGGACGGGGTACCGGTCCGGGGTCGTGGCGTTGTTTAGGCATCGGAAATCGCCACAGGGACGCCACCCACCATCAGCCTTAGTGACCATATGCAGGGGGAGGCCCACGGACTGTCAGAACGGCGCACAATTCCAAGGCGTTCCATGGTTGCAAATTCCTCCCTGGCAATGGAGAGCTTAGCTGGGTCAAGGCGCCGAGCACGTGCATAGACCGGGGGACCGACAGTGGCTATATAGTGCTCCATGCCATGCTTAGCGACTGCTGAGGAAAATGTAGGCGTGGTGAGGATAGGGAACTCCGCTAGGAGGCGCTGATATATATCCCCAGCAGCAAGCATGTTGGACAGACCTAGTGTCCCTGGCCCTCCCAGCGTGCACGGGTAGGTAGCGAAGGAGACAGCATCGATCAGGCGACAGTTTGTAATGTCCACTAGCAGCCTGAACGCACACAGGAAGTCCGCGCCGAGGAGAGGAATTGACACAGCGGCCATGACAAACTCCCACCCGAAACGGCGCCCGCCAAAACACACCTATACATACCGGGTTCCGTAGGTACGTATAGGCGTGCCATTAGCAGCGTCCATGGGGGGACCGTGGCCCCCAGCCATAGTGTCCACAGCTGTAGCAGGAAGGATGCTGCGTTGCGCGCCCGAGTCGACTAGTAGTCGCCGGCCAAATAAGGTGTCCTTAATAAATAGCAGCCTGCTGCCTCCGCCAACGCTCATGGCTGTTAATGAGCATTGGCCCTGGCGTTTCCCTGGTCACTGTAATTGCACGGTGGGCGACACTGTTTGGCCCTGGCGCCAAACCGGTTATGGAAATAACACCATCCACTGCGGGCGTCACTGCTGCAGCGGCGCCCGCAGCGTCCACTAGGTGGGTAGGTGGGTGGTAGGCTGGAAGCAGCGCATGCACAAACTGCTGCCGGTTGGCGAGATAAATCCTGTCCGCTTCGGCAGCCAGCGCGCGGTAGTCCTTGGTGAAGGAGACGGGAGAGCTGGCCAGGGCGGTGCGCACAGGCGCTGGGAGCTGACGCATGAAAACATGCTTAAACAAAAAAGAGGGATCTGCCGAGCCCAAAACGGACAGCATCCTGTCCATCAGTTCGGACGGCTTGCCGTCGCCGAGGCCGTTAAGTGACAATAGACGATCCGCCTTTTCAATTTCCGACAGTTCAAATAATTGCAAAAGGAATGCCTTGATAGCGTCATATTTGCCGGCAGCTGGCGGGGCTTCCAGCAGCCCCATAGCGCGGGCCGTCGTCTGGGCATCCAATGCTGCTACCACATGATAATATTTCGTAACATCCTGTGTTATTCCTCTCAACTCGAACTGAGCTTCAATGTGTTGAAACCAGGGTCGAGGGCTGTGATGCCAGAAGTCGGGTAACTTTATTGCAGCGGCGTAGACAATGTTCACTTCTCCGTCCGTCATGATGTAATATTCACGTACTTCAGGTCACCAATGTGGGATCGCAAGAAAGGATGAAACGGGAGACGGTAGTCGAGTCTTTCCTTTACTTCCCAACATAAATTACATACATCAAACAGAGTGCAGAGGCGTTTAACGTTACTACTTCAAAGTGACAGCAGCCAGCTGACAGCTGACAGGTGACCTAATATACGTCACCAAATACCCACACCGTTCCCAGAATCCCCAGGCTTAAAGGAGCATTCCTCTGCTCCTCAAGTCCAGTGAATGTCTGCACCAATTGTGCGTGATAAGTGTCACCACAAAACAATCGAATGAAATGAAATAATCAAATGAAACAGGTCAAAACATTTTCCTCATTGAGGCCTCTAGGCTCTAGACCAGTGGTTCCCAAACTGTGGTGCACGCACCCCTTGTGGTGCGCGAGCTACCTCTAGGTGGTGCGTGACATGAAAAGGCTAATGGCGTTATTTTACTAATAAATATATAACTAATATACATTATTTCAAATGGGGATTTTCACTGTGTAAATCATGAAATTCAAGAAACGTTTTAATAATAATAATAATAAACAATGTCTCGGGCGAGGTGCGCTTCGTCTGTGCTGATGCGCTCCGCTCTGCCTGGAGTCTGTCGTCAGGTCTCCTATATGCGGGCTTAACAGCGGGCCGATGACAGTAGCGAGCGCGAGCCAGTGCATTAATAACTTCCTGCCAAAAGCGCGGGATTGTGGCACTTACAACATGCAGAGCTGGCTAAAAACAGTGAAACTGTCAGGTGAATCTAAAGTCAATAAGTAATGAAAGAGGACAGGAGGAATGAGAGAAGCGGAGAGCAGCGTTAAGTGGAGACAGAGTGATGATGACAGCTGGAGCACAGACACAACAGCCCGGCCGCCCGCCCCTCCACCAAGAAAACAGGGTAATAATGACAACGATGTGTGTTCTATAATTATGATATGTGTGTAGTGTTCTGATAACGACTATTGGTGAAGCGATGTCGAGATTCATTTGGTTTGGCAGCGAGAGCTAGACTGCATGCGAGAAGCATGCAGCCGCAGAGCAGACAGTTGTGCGAGCACAGTGCAATACTCCAATTCAGCCATTGGCAATTCAGCTGTTGGGATGAGAGCGCCGCTGGCTCTGCGGCTCTGCAGTTGCATACTACTGGTATGTTCTTCGTTGGGACTGGGAGGCGGAGATATAATAGTCATCACGCAACGTTTATATTTCACGATAATGTTGCCGTCTCTCTGCCAAATTTCTCAGTTATTCGCTTGATATAATTAATACAAATGTCCAATATAACGGAATTCGTTAGCTCATAAAAATGTGATTATAACACACTGCTGTTTATTAATGTCGGCCGACTGCCCACAGACACCTATTTGATTTAAAGTCGGCAGTAGCACGGAGTCTCTGGACTTATTTATTTATTATTTTTTATGTTTGCATTGGGGGGTGCGCGAGCTAGGTCGGCAGGTGACAGGGGGTGCGCGGCCAAAAAAGTTTGGGAACCGCTGCTCTAGACAATCCAGAAAATGAATATAAAAGCATTCCCTTTGTAGCAAGAGCCTGTCTCTGTCGCCGCCTCTTGGTGGTCTCAAGACCTGCTCTATACCCATATATTTTAAGCCAGAAATATCATGTCCTAACTTATTAAAGTGCCTTGCAACTGAAGACTTCTCGTCATTTCTTCTTATAGAACATTTGTGCTCCGAAATTCGATTTTTAAAACGTCTTCTTGTTTTTCCAACATAGTAAAGGTTGCAAGGACATTTAAGCAAGTAAACAACAAAATCAGAATTACAGGTAATCCGACCTCTAACAGCGATACTCCTACCTGTACTTGGTTGTAAATCAAATTTCTCTTTAATCATGCCATGACATTGGGTACAAGACAAACATGGAAAATTGCCATTTGGAATATTAGCCATAAAATGGGTACATTTTTTGGGAAAATCTGTTTTAACTAACTGGTCCCTTAAGTTAGGTTGCCGTTTGTAGAAGTATTTGGGTGGTTCCTGGAACACACCTCCGATCTTAGGATCTGACTTTAAAATGTACCAGTATTTGTTCACAATATCACGCATATCTCTAGAAATAGGGCTGAAGGTGGACACCAATGCTACTGAGTTGCTTTTTACTTTGTCTTTATGTGTAAAAAGGGATTGTCTGTTTATCTGTTTAGTTTTATTAAGAGAATTCTCAATAAGGGCCTCACTATAACCTCTAGATCTAAAGTTCTGATAAAGCTCCTTGGCTTGTGTATCAAAAATGTCATCTGTATTACAGATACGTTTATATCTCAAAATCTGACTAAATGGAAGGCTCCTCTTGAGCTCTGGCGGGTGATAACTGCTATAATGGAGAAACGAATTTCGATCAGTCTCTTTTTTGAAAACTTCGGTATGGACAATATTGTCTCTCTTTTTCACCAATACATCGAGGAATGCTATGGAACGTGAATCATAATTCATAGTAAACTTAATAGTCTCTCTCTGAGAGTTGAGAAACAAGTGGAACTATTTATTTATTTATTTATTTATTTATTTATTTATTTATTTATTTATTTATTTATTTATTTATTTATTTATTTATTTATTTATTTATTTATTTATTTATTTATTTATTTATTCATTTATTTATTTATTTATTTATTTATTTATTTATTTATCTGAGTTGCTTTTTACTTTGTCTTTATGTGTAAAAGGGATTATCTGTTTAGTTTTATTAAGAGAATTCTCAATAAGGGCCTCACTATATTGGTGAAAAAGAGAGACAATATTGTCCATACCGAAGTTTTCAAAAAAGAGACTGATCGAAATTCGTTTCTCCATTATAGCAGTTATCACCCGCCAGAGCTCAAGAGGAGCCTTCCATTTAGTCAGATTTTGAGATATAAACGTATCTGTAATACAGATGACATTTTTGATACACAAGCCAAGGAGCTTTGTCAGAACTTTAGATCTAGAGGATATAGTGAGGCCCTTATTGAGAATTCTCTTAATAAAACTAAACAGATAAACAGACAATCCCTTTTTACACATAAAGACAAAGTAAAAAGCAACTCAGTAGCATTGGTGTCCACCTTCAGCCCTATTTCTAGAGATATGCGTGATATTGTGAACAAATACTGGTACATTTTAAAGTCAGATCCTAAGATCGGAGGTGTGTTCCAGGAACCACCCAAATACTTCTACAAACGGCAACCTAACTTAAGGGACCAGTTAGTTAAAACAGATTTTCCCAAAAAATGTACCCATTTTATGGCTAATATTCCAAATGGCAATTTTCCATGTTTGTCTTGTACCCAATGTCATGGCATGATTAAAGAGAAATTTGATTTACAACCAAGTACAGGTAGGAGTATCGCTGTTAGAGGCCGGATTACCTGTAATTCTGATTTTGTTGTTTACTTGCTTAAATGTCCTTGCAACCTTTACTATGTTGGAAAAACAAGAAGACGTTTTAAAAATCGAATTTCGGAGCACAAATGTTCTATAAGAAGAAATGACGAGAAGTCTTCAGTTGCAAGGCACTTTAATAAGTTAGGACATTATATTTCTGGCTTAAAATACATGGGTATAGACTAGAGCAGGTCTTGAGACCACCAAGAGGCAGCGACAGAGACAGGCTCTTGCTACAAAGGGAATGCTTTTATATTCATTTTCTGGATTGTCTAGAGCCTAGAGGCCTCAATGAGGAAAATGTTTTGACCTGTTTCATTTGATTATTTCATTTCATTCGATTGTTTACTATTTTCATTTATCATTCTTTATATTTATAATTGAAAGATGGCTTATATGGGTCATGAGTGTTTATGTTTAGAGTTTAAGATGTAGGCCTACTCTGTATAAAATATATATAACTATATATAGATATATCTCTTTGTTATTGACTGTTTCTTTTTGATTTACACGCTTCTTTTTGATTTACATAATTCTGAAAAGGTTGTGCTTGTAAGTGGTATTTTGTACTTTTTTGCAGATCTCTTGTGGGAATGTGTTGTCACTTCCTATGTTGTCACTTCCTGTTTGACTTGTATATACTAGGGTCACTTACCCTTCATGATTCATGCAAGCCATTCTGAAGAAGGTGTGTTCACACCGAAACGTCATGATTACAGGCTGCCAATACATTTGGAAAAACCTGGAGTGCGTGCCTGGACATTGTTTCCCTATTTTTATGTACCTATAATGTGAGCAATGAATAGTTTCAGCAACAGCAGAATTCTATTCTTCGAATGACTTGTTTTATTAGGAGATTGCGGATATGCGCTGGCCCCCTGATTGATGACCCCACTCACCAACCCCCAGATGGAGCAGGAGGTGGCCTACAATGAGAGCTGAACAACCCTGAGCCTGCTGTTCCTCCTCTCTCTTCTGTGTTTTGCAATCCTTTTTTTTGGACTCTGATTTCACCTGTTAACTCGTCCGATGGTGCTTTTTTTACTAAATAAGATGTCACGCTAAGATGTCATGTTCTACTCCTTACAACAGTTCTGCGTTTACGGTGCACCATGCACCATGTATATATACTGTACATACATACATACATACATACATACATATATATATTTATTTATTTATTTATTTATTAATTAATTAATTAATTTATTAATTTATTAATTTATTAATTTATTAATTTATTAATTTATTAATTTATTAATCTATTTATTTATTTATTCTTACTACTGTATATATATATCCACATCTGTCAGCACATACCTGCATATAATCCCTTTTACATATCTTTGGATAATATATACCTGTACATATCCCTTATACTCTTACTAGTTACGCTGCTGGCCAGTATGACTCACTACTATAGGTCTTTATACCTGTATCTTAATACTACAACTCTGTACACAGTACACACAGTACAAGTGGGGGTATCAGAAGGTACTGTTACCTGAGGCCTTGTACAGCTCTTTGAGAGTTCCTTGTGGCTGTTCTATCTGATGGACCGTCAGGTCCACTGTACCCCCTCCACAGTCTGCCACGATGTACCTGTCACCTACACACACACACGCGCACGCACGCACGCACACACACACACACACACGCACACGCACACGCACACACACACACACACACACACACACACACACACACACACACACACACACACACACACACACACACACACACACACACACACACACACACACACACAGATTGACACCATTATTCTTTTTTCTTTTCTTCTTTTCAAAATCTGCCATTACTGTAAACACAGTAGTTGCCATATTTACAGCATTTTTGAAAAGCAAGTTTGAAAAAAGTCAACTTTAAGACAATAAATAATAAACAATAATACATATATTTCAATAGATTTTCATGTGTGTTTTTGAAAGAATCAAAATGCAAAACATTGCAATGCACATGACATGACGTAAACTATATATCTTTTTCACTTAAAATGAATGAATGAATGAATGAATGAATGAATAAATGAATAAAAGCGGGAAATAGGAGACTAGAGGTCTGGGCCCCGTTCCCCGTACCTGGATAACTGAGTTAGCCGGATAACTTTCGGTTAAGTCTGACTTAAGCCGGACTTTCCGGTTCCCCGTACCTGGATTGTCCAAATCACCATGACAACAGATCCAAAAGTTTGAGCCTGGTCGAAAGCAGGGTTTAAGTTCAAGTTAGCCGGATGAAGCACAGCCACGCCCCCGCAAAGAAGTGACAGCTCTTTCCTGAAATTATTCCCACAGTCTAGGATCTGCTTTATACCATTCTGAATTACGTTTTTGTGCTCCATTCTTCCAGAGGGGGCTTTTGAAATGTAAAATAGACCCAAAATGCTGATACTAAATTCACTTTGTCCTAAATAATAGGACTCGCTCGGTGCGATGTACACATTATGTGGTTATTTTAACAACGCGCAGCATTGCAAATGTGAATCCCGCGGGGATATTTTTAATGATTGAAACCTATCGCTCGTTTGGCTCTGATTCCTTTCATATTCTCCGCTGTGGATGTTTAATGGAGCGCCTGGATTGTGTTTCATTCAAGCATAAAATTGAAGTGTCTATGCGTGGATTGTGGATCTTGTCTCGTTCATTAATGTATAAACAATGAATTTATCCCATCTGGCACAGTGGCGCAGCGGTAGTGCTCAATCCTGGCAACCCAGCAACCGGGGTTCGAAACCCTGTGTTTCCAATATAATTTTTTGGAATATAATATTAATGATTATACGCCAAAGTAGCCTAGTTTTAAGTTAAAATATTATAAATCTACATGCATTGAGGATGTCATTCTTTATATAGCTCTCAACGTGCACCAAATTGAATTATTCCTACATCGCAAAAAGAAGGGAAAGACTAGGTTTCGAACCCCGGTCGTCTGCGTGAAAGTCAAAAGAAGAACCCGTTACACCACAGTGGAGATAAGTAAAAGATCGACCATACATCAATCAATGGGAAGAGAGCCGTATCGTTATTTTGTATAACAGTTTAACTAATTATTTTCGCTAGCAAGATCTCATTTGATTATTCAATCCAGCAGGCAAGTTTAAAGAAATATAATCTGATTGATTGAGGTAATGAGGGACTTAAAATTAGCCTATAGATAACGCATTTAACTTGTCGGCGAGGCGATTGAGCCGTACTGCAATATGTTAATAAAGTTTTAAATCAATGAATCAATCAATGCCGCTAGAGAATCAGGATCTCTGCTATCGATACGTGCTGGCTTTTCAACTGGAGCGGCCGCGCGCACTTATCCTGGGTCTCAAGTCTGGCTTGAGTTAACGAGACTGAATCCACCTTCGAGGAACAGGAAAATCCCGGCTTCAAACATCGGGTTAACTGAATCTGGATAATGACATCTTGATCGACTTAGTTGAACCAGGTACGGGGAACGGGGCCCTGGACAGGGACCATTCACTTTTCTCAAAACTGCTGGAGAGAATGATGATGATGGTAAGTGCCTCCAGTTGATTGGTTGCATTTGCCAGTGAATGTGTGTGTGTGTGTGTGTGTGTGTGTGTGTGTGTGTGTGTGTGTGTGTGTGTGTGTGTGTGTGCAGCATATCTTGCCAACTAAAAGACAGAGGTGGATGAAACATTGCACACAGACTGACAGCAGGCCAGGGACATGACTCCTGCAATATATTTAAAATCGGTCAATGACAAATATTTTATTGGAATTAATTAATAAATAAAAAATGTCCATACAAATAGATATCCTGTCACAATCACGGCGAGAGCCTCCATCTCTCTACCTGCTTCCACGCCCTTATATGGGCAGCTTCCGACGCCATCTTCTCCATGCTGTGACCTGGCAATTATCAGCCCAGCTGAGAATCGTCAGCTCATCAACGGTCCGGATATCAACCCTGCGGATCCTGCTCGTCTCAGTGTTAACCTATCTACCCTAGGACCACCACTCTCGGCCGACGCTGTCTCCTGACGTACTACCTGCCTGGACGTTCCTGAGGACCTCAAACAAGAGTCACTACTCGTCCAAAGTCGCACATTCTTGTATATTCTCTACTGCCTTGTCTGCTTGGTACCCAAAGGAATTAAAACCTACTTAAAACGCTCCATTCTCTCTCTCCGTGTTCTGCTATTGGGCTCCGCCACCGCTGCCCTAACACTGAGACCAACATGACAAGTCCACCAACACAGGACGCCGGAGAATGGGGAGAGGTCCGGACCATCATCAACGGCCACGCCGGGTTGGTAAACCAACACTCACGCTCACTTGCTGAGACTACTGCCCAAGTTCACGCTCTGACTATCAGCGGCGCTGAGCGAGACGAACGATGTAACCGGTTTGATGAATACATTGCTGCCCAGCCAACCCAAACAGTCACACCCCCGTACAGAGAGCCCCAGGTCCCCGCACCAGAGCGCTATGACGGAGACGTCTCAAAGTGTTGCGCCTTTATTTTTCAATGTACGCTAGTATTCGGACAACAGCCATACACCTACCAAAGTGATACATCTAAAATCGCTTACCTGTCGGGTCTGCTCAAGGGTCCTGCGTTAGCATGGGCAATAGCTCTTCATTTCAGTCAGTCTCCCCTCTGCAATTCGTTTTCCGCATACGTCGCCGACATGCAAAAGGTCTTCGACCAGGGGAGCTCCCGTAGCTCACCGCGTATCTCGGCGCTATTTCGGCGTCGGGGACAACCGTGCTCGTCGCGGATCTGGGGTACACGAGTTCGACTCGCGGACTCGCCGTATTTTCTCAGAGTGTCTTCCCCTGATCTATATCCCATTCAACCTGTTTCTGTCGGTCATGCTTGACCAGAAAAAGCGATAAACGCTAAAAAATGAAAAAAAGAAAAAAAAAAAGGTCTTCGACCACCCTCTCTGTGGCTCGGATAGCTCTGCTGGCTTGTTCAACATCCACCAGGCCCACCGCAGCGTTAGCGAATACTCCATTGAATTCCGTATCCTAGCAGCGGGCTCCGGGTGGAATGACATCCCGTTAAAAGAGTCAAGGCCTCAGCGACGTCCTTAAAGACTGTTGAATGCCGATGGGTTGTCTCTATCTATCTCAGGTCACTTACTCGAGATATAACCCTGTGGTCGCCCGATATCCCCCAGCAAGGTGCTAAACTCGCTAAGTTCTCTGGTCAATTACTATTTCTATCACGCTTACTTCATAGTCACTAGTTAGTTATATCCAGTTGATATGAAATATAAGCATAGAAGAGTTGTTAACCTCTTCTTTGTTTGTAATAAACCGAATGTATGTCTGGGAGAACTCTTTTGCCTTATTATAATAATAATATTATTATATTATTATCACCATCACCGTCACCACCACTATCCTCATTTTTGAGGAAAGGCCTGTAATGCTAATCATTTGAAAGCCTGATGATATTACTTTGCCTACAACAATAGTAATTATATTATCACCATCACCGCCTCCGCCACTATAGTAATTATATTATCACCATCACCGCTACCGCCACTATCCTCATTTGTGAAGAAAGGCCTGTAATGCTAATCATTTGAAAGCCTGATGATATTACTACTCTTTTAATAAGTATTACTACTGCTAATAGTGTAATATTAGCGTACTAACACTTAATCATTATTTGCAAGCCCCAGTACCCCTTATCAATTCGACAGGCCCATCAATCCGTGGTACCGATCGTCCGGTCCTGCAGTGACTAGACTCTCAGTTTCCCACAAACCCGATGGAGCCCGTCGAACACAGAGATAAACAACAACGCAAACAACAAACAGTGCTATATATATATATATATATATATATATATATATATATATATATATATATATATATATATATATATATATATATATATATATAATATCCTTTATATAACGTTAGCTGAAAAGCAGTAACCAGCAATTGATTCAATCTGCATGGCTTCCAGAATATAGCTATACCGATTTACCTCAGATAAGAGCAGGGCAAGGCCAGCGTCGTGACACATTGCGATAGAAAGCAGTCCACGAATTCAATAGGTATTATAAAAAAGTTGTTTTAATTAGAAAAAGCTAGTTACAAAGAGACTGCATTGGAAATGTCCAATTCAGTCAAAGTAAGTATAAAACAAAGCATCTCTCTCTTAGCATAGCAAAAAACTCTCTTTGTCATTTTAAAAGATTTAGAGCATCTAAAAAAACAGAGTCTTGTCATAGGGACGCCACTCTGAAGAATTGCCAGGCCATGCCCCTATACACCGCTCGACATTTCCTGGCTTAAAAAAACGGAAAATCTGTTACTTGAGAAAGTAATAGATTTCTTATGGCCGGGGAAAGTCCCTAGGATTCCATCTGCCTCTGCACGGATCCCGGCCTTTCAATTGGAGTAGCTTGTACGCCTATACATATATATATATATATATATATATATATATATATATATATATATATATATATATAACATATATATATATACAGATATATACATATATATATATATATGTACAATACAGACATATACCATATACATATATCTAAGCATTGGTTGATATGTTTTTACACATCATACATGTGTTCTCCCTCTGCCTCAGGACTGCAATGGGTTAACTCTGCAGGCAGCGACTCTCTGTCAAGGTCACATTCCTGGCTTCACAGCACAGAGGCCTCTTCTCTTTCCATTCTGACTGTGCATATTCCATTAACTGTAGTATAGTCTATAGTGTATATAGTTATACAGGTTATATTAGAATAGAATAGAATAGAATAGACTTTTAATTGTCATTGCACAGTATACAACGAAATTTCAGGGGAGCTCCCACAGACCGTAGTACATAATACATACATGAACACATAACACATAACACTGTACATAACAGAATATTTTAAATAATAAAGTGCATAATGGGTGGTAATCAGAGATTATCAAGTGCAGTGGTAAGTGCATGGTGCACGTGAGGGGACAGTCAATGAGTGTTTAACAGTCTAACTGCTTGGGGGAAAAAGCTGTTCTTAAGTACTCTTAGCATGTATTGACCGGTATCTCCTCCCTGAGGGAAGGAGCTGAAAGAGGTGATGTGCTGGGTGCGACTGGTCCTTGATGATACATTTGGAGCGGTGGAGGCAGCGGGAGGTGAAGACGGAGGTGATGTTTGGTAGAGGAGTCCCGATGATCCTGCCTGCCGCCTTCACCACCCTCTGTAGAGCCTCTTGCTCTGCCTTTGTGCAGCTGGAGAACCACACAGACACACCGTAGGTCAGCACACTCTCAACCGCACAATGGTAAAAGTTGACAAGGAGATTTCGTGGCAGGCCAGCCTGCTTCAGCTTCCTTAGGTAGTATAGGCGTTGCTGAGCTTTTCCGATCACTGAGGCGGTGTTGGTGCTCCAAGACAGGGTCTCACTCACACTGAGACCCAGGAACTTGAACTCAGTGACCCTCTCCACTACTTCGTTGTTGATGAGCAGAGGGGAGTGGTCAGGCCTTGATCTTCTAAAATCCACTATAATCTCTCTTGTTTTCTTTATATTGAGCGCCAGGTTGTTATTATCACACCAGACTATAAGGTCCTCCACCTCCCTCCTGTAGGCAGACTCATTAAGAATACAAAAAGACATCTGTCATATCAGAGGCCTACTCGTCCTGTTATCAAGCTTCTAATACATACTTATATTTAATCCTTTATAATGCTTAATATATTACATCATACAAGGGACACAAGTCAGAGAGAGAGAACAGGATGTCAAAATACAAAAAGGGTCACTTCGTGGCACTTCAACACCGCCTCTGTCATCCTGGTCGGTCACTTTCCACTGTCCTAATAGCGTACGGGGGGACGAGATGGCAATTGCGGGGTCACGTGGCTGTGACTCTCCACAAAGACTAAATGGCGTCCAAAGAGAAACCGAACTCCCTGGACGAGCTAATTGAGTTAGCCAGAGAACTAGACATGCGTCTTCGTGAACGCCGTCGTGAAAGGACAAGCGGTACCTGTTCCTCATTGTCCAAGTCATCTCGCTCTTCTCCCCCCAGGTGCGCTGCTCGCGCCAAGCATTACTCCCCTGAGCCAATGGAACTGGACCGGTCCCACCTTCACCCAGACGAACGCCTCCACAGGCTTAGGACTGGGGCATGTATTTATTGCGGCCAGCTCGGTCACTTCCTCGATTCGTGTCCGCTTCGCCCAAAAGGCGGGGCTCGACAGTAATGCTGGGTGCATGTTCGAGCCTCAATTATGTCCCCAGCTCCGGTCCCAATATGCAATTCAGTGCCACCCTGTGTTGGAATGGCCAGTCACTTCCCCTGTCTGCACTGGTCGATTCGGGCGCTGACGAAAACCTCATTGACGCCGGCATCGTATCCCGCTTCCACATTGCTACCGACATGCTGCCTATTCCCCGCGATGCTCACGGCCTAAATGGGAGGTTGCTCTCACGGATAACTCGTCACACCAAGCCACTCCGCCTGTTGCTCTCGGGAAATCTCAACGAGGTTATTCGCTTCCACGTCACCAGTTTCCCCCATAACCCTATTGTACTCGGCATGCCCTGGTTGAAATTACACAACCCAGTGATAAACTGGCCTACTGGCTCGGTCGTTAGCTGGAGCACCCACTGCCACGCCACCTGCCTGCG
Source organism: Notolepis coatsorum (assembly GCF_963971535.1). Classification (NCBI taxonomy): domain Eukaryota; kingdom Metazoa; phylum Chordata; class Actinopteri; order Aulopiformes; family Paralepididae; genus Notolepis; species Notolepis coatsorum. The sequence continues at coordinate 107,358,071 of NC_140165.1, forward strand.
GTCTGCTCGGCCACCACTGGAGGTTGCTGATTCCCACGTTCCCAATGAACCCATTGACCTTTCCACTATCCCTCCAATATATCATGATCTAGAGGCTGTTTTTAGCAAACAGCATGCTCTCTCCCTGCCACCCCATCGTCTGTACGACTGTGCCATTGACCTGCTTCCGGGAGCCCCGCTCCCCGCTAGTTGCCTGTTCAACCTCTCGCGCCCAGAGAGCGAGTCCATGGAGAAATATGTCCACGAGTCCCTAGCCTCGGGCATTATCACCCCCTCCTCCTCTCCTGTCAGTGCTGGTTTCTTTTTCGTCTCTAAGAAGGATGGTTCCCTTCGCCCCTGTATTGACTATCATGGCCTCAACAACATCACGGTCAAGAACAAGTACCCTCTTCCGTTGATTAACTCTGCTTTTGAACCCCTGCAAGGTGCCACCATTTTTACAAAGCTGGACCTCAGGAATGCCTATCACCTCGTCCGTATCCGGGAGGGGGACGAATGGAAGACAGCCTTTAAGACGCCGCTCGGTCACTTTGAGTACAAGGTAATGCCCTTTGGGTTGACCAACGCCCCTGCTGTCTTCCAGGCCCTTGTCAATGACGTTCTCTGTGATGTCCTGAACCGCTCTGTTTTTGTGTATTTGGATGACATTCTGATTTTTTCCCGCTCTATGGAAGAGCACGTCCAGCATGTCCACCGGGTCCTCCAACGCCTGCTGGAGAACAAGTTGTTTGTCAAGGCGGAGAAGTGCGAGTTCCACGTGTCCTCCATCGGGTTCCTCGGCTACATTATCGAGGGCGGACAGATCCGGGCGGACCCCGAGAAGATCAAGGCGGTGCTGGACTGGCCCAGGCCCACCAACGTCAAGCAGCTCCAACGCTTCCTGGGGTTTTCGAACTTCTATCAACGTTTCATCAGGGACTACAGCCGGGTCGCCGCACCCCTCACCCAACTCACTTCGCCCTCCGTGCCCTTCCTCTGGTCCGATAAGGATAGGCGCTTCACCTCTGCGCCCATCCTCGTCCAGCCAGACACGTCCCGCCAGTTTGTGGTGGAGGTGGACGCCTCCAGTACCGGGGTAGGGGCGGTCCTCTCTCAGCGCTTCGCTCTCGACCAGAAACTACACCCCTGCGCCTTCTTCTCTCGCCGCCTGACCCCGGCCAAGGTCAACTACGATATCGGAAACCTGGAGCTCCTGACGGTCAAGCTGGCCCTGGAAGAATGGAGACACTGGCTGAATGGTTCCGAGATCCCCTTCCTTGTCTGGACGGACCATAAGAACCTCGCCTACATCCAGACGGCCAAGCGCCTGAACTCCCGCCAGGCCCGTTGGGTGCTGTTCTTTGGTCGGTTCAACTTCACCTTGACCTACAGGCCCGGTTCCAAGAACGCTAAACCAGACGCCCTCTCCCGGCAGTTTGTCCCCGGAGGGGTTCTCTCTCACCCAGACAACATCCTCCCCTCCTCCTGTTTAGTGGCTTCCACCACCTGGGAGATCCAGTCCGTCGTCAGGGAGGCCCAGCTCACCCAGCCTGATCCAGGTAACGGCCCACCTAACCGGCTTTTTGTCCCCGACCTTGTCCGCTCCCAGGTGCTCCAGTGGATCCACACCTCCCGGTTCGCCTGTCATCTTGGGGTCGACCGTATCTTGTCCCTGCTGAAGCTGCACTTCTGGTGGCCCTCCATGAGGGAAGACACCCACGCCTTCATCCTTGCCTGCTCTGTCTGTGCTCGTGGGAAGGCCTCCCACCGACCGCCTGCCAGGCTCCTCCGTCCACTGCCTGTTCCTGGCCGGCCCTGGTCACACGTCGCCCTGGACTTCGTCACCGGTCTGCCTCCTTCACACGGTAACACTGTCCTTCTAACCATTGTCGATCGGTTCTCGAAGGCCGTTCACTTTGTCGCTCTCCCCAAGCTCCCCTCTGCTTCAGAGACTGCGGACCTGATGGTGCTTTCGCCTCCACAGGATCCCGGTGGACATCGTCTCCGACAGAGGGCTTCAGTTTATCTCCCAGGTCTGGAAGACCTTCTGCCGAGCCCTGGGGGCCACGGTCAGCCTCTCCTCCGGGTACCATCCACAGACCAACGGACAGTCGGAGAGGGCCAACCAAGACCTAGGGTCCGCCCTCCGCTGCGTCATGACCCGGGACCCCTCTGGCTGGAGCGTCTTCCTACCGTGGATCGAATACGCTCACAACTCCCTGTCCTCTGCTGCCACAGGTCAGTCCCCTTTTGAGTCCTCTCTGGGCTACCAGCCTCCACTGTTTCCTACTCAGGAAGAAGAGATCTCAGTCCCCTCGGTGCAGGCGCACCTTCGCAGCTGCAGGAGGATATGGAAGGACACCAGGGCCGCGCTGCTCCGCTCCGCTGACCGGAATCGCCTTTTCGCTGACCGCCACCGAACCCCGGCTCCCGACTATCAACCAGGTCAAATGGTTTGGCTCTCGTCCCAAGCCTCCATCTCTCTACCTGCTTCCACGCCCTCATATGGGCAGCTTCCGATGCCATCTTCTCCACGCTGTGACCTGGCAATTATCAGCCCAGCTGAGAATCGTCAGCTCATCAACGGTCCGGATATCAACCCTGCGGATCCTGCTCCTGATCGTCTCAGTGTTAACCTATCTACCCTAGGACCACCACTCTCGGCCGACGCTGTCTCCTGACGTACTACCTGCCTGGACGTTCCTGAGGACCTCAAACAAGAGTCACTACAAGTCGCACATTCTTGTATATTCTCTACTGCCTTGTCTGCTTGGTACCCAAAGGAATTAAAAGCTACTTAAAACGCTCCATTCTCATTCTCCCTGTGTTCTGCTATTGAGCTCCGCCACCGCTGCCCTAACATATTCAGTATGAAGGTACAGTACACCTTTTGAACACAAGAGGACACTTTTACACAGGTTGACTGCTCAGAGCCTCGGCGAATCAGCTCTCTGGCCCCTGTTTACAACATGAAAATACCATAGTGAACTTATTGTTGTTTTTATGTTTTTTCATTGTCCATTGAAATAAGCCCCACCCCCATGCTTAGAACTTGTTTCTAACATGCTTCCTACAATATGCTTCCGATCACCCTTCCTATGCTTCATAACATGCTTCCTATCACCCTTCCAGTATGCTTCTTAACATGCTTCCTATCACCCTTCCTATGCTTCCTAACATGCTTCCTAGCACCCTTCCAGTATGCTTTTTTTTTTTTTTTTTTTTAATCTTTTCCCCCCTCCATTTTCCTCCGATTTTCTCCCATCCCAATGTTAGTCGTATGCCAATTCCCAGTCCCTTCCTGGTCGCTGCGCACTTACCCCCCACAGTCAGATCATCTGGGAGAGTGGAGGCTACCACGTGCTTCCTCCGACACACGTCCAGCCAATCACCGCTTCTTTTCACCTGGCAGCGCGGATTCTCATCGAGAGGGCGTAGCGTGTGGGAGGACCACACTATCCCCCTCAAGTCCTATCCGCGCTTAGCAGGCGCCCCGACCGAACTGTAGGAGTCGCTGTTTACAACGACCCGGACCCACCCCGCCAGCTTCTCTCACCCTCTAATACAGCCAATTGTATTAGTGCAGACGGCCAGCCAAGCTGGTGACAACCCCGGAGCTGTGAGCTGGATTCGAACAGGCGAATCCAGCTCACAGCTCCGGGGTTGGTGACGAACGCAATCTCCGCTCGGCCACCTAACCGCCCCTCCAGTATGCTTCTTAACATGCTTCCTAGCACCCTTCCTATGATTGCTAACATTTATTGCCTCTCTATGTGTCTGGTATGTGGCCTGGTGGCCTGATTGCTTTTACCAAACGGTTAGTGTTTCCGCGTTCCCGCTTTGCGCTCTGATTGGCCACTGACGTTTCTGGTCATGTGACATGTGCGCCCAATCGTGTGACGGCAAGTTTTTGGACGGTTAAGCTTAGGCGCTCTTTCGAAGTTGGTTAAGGTTAGAGTTTGTCTTAGAGCAGGGCGATAGAACGCCAGCCCTGATTCCAAACTCTAACCTTAACCAACTGCGAAAGAGTCGCCTAAGCTTAACCAGTGATAAACTAGGCGTTAGGTCGTTTGCAGGCTGTTCGACGTGGAAATGGGCTAAGACACTACTTGTCATGCGATTGGGCGCACATGTCACATGACCAGAAACGTGCGTGGCCAATCACAGCGCAAAACGGGAACGCGGAAACACGAACCGTTTGGTAAAAGCATAGACAAGGCCTGGTGGAGATTTATGCTCTACTGAGCACACCTTTCTAGTTGTGGAATGTGAGTCTTGTGTACGTGTGTGTGTGTGTGTGTGTGTGTGTGTGTGTGTGTGTGTGTGTGTGTGTGTGTGTGTGTGTGTGTGTGTGTGTGTGTGTGTGTGTGTGTGTGTGTGTGTGTGTGTGTGTGTGTGTGTGTGTGTGTGTTTCCCATGACATTTTGCCAGCAGTCTCCCAAACATAAACAGCCTTCAGGCATTTGTATTAACTTCCCTCCCTGTGTGTGTGTGTGTGTGTGTGTGTGTGTGTGTGTGTGTGTGTGTGTGTGTGTGTGTGTGTGTGTGTGTGTGTGTGTGTGTGTGTGTGTGTGTGTGTGTGTGTGTGTGTGTGTGTGTGTGTGTGTGTGTGTGTGTGTGTGTGTGTGTGTGTGTGTGTGGGTGTGTGTGTGTGTGTGTGTGTGTGTGTGTGTGTGTGTGTGTGTGTGTGTGTGTGTGTGTGTGTGTGTGTGTGTGTGTGTGTGTGTGTGTGTGTAGGAATACTCCAGTGATAAGGGCAGTACTTGGCCGAGTTCCTCTGAGTTTGTGTTCAGCTGACCCTGACCACACCCTCACACAGAGAGAGAGAGAGAGAGAGAGAGAGAGAGAGAGAGAGAGAGAGAGAGAGAGAGAGAGAGAGAGAGAGAGAGAGAGAGAGAGAGAAGGGTGGAATGGATGAAAGGGAAAATGTGAGGGGGGGGGGGGGGGGGTCTAAATGAAAATACGTAACTCCATAGTTTCAGTGTAAGGTAATGGTGTGATCGCCTGCTAACCCCTCCCATACACTTGCATTAATTGTTCTTTGAAAATTGAAAATGTTTCCACCAGTGCATACTTGAACTGTACGGCCTGAGTTCAGTTGAATCATTCAGGCACTCTGAACATCCTTTAAAATGGAGTCACCCTGAGTTCAGTTTAACTCTGAACATCCTTTAAAAGGGAGTCACCCTGAGTTCAGTTTAACTCTGAACATCCTTTAAAAGGGAGTCACCCTGAGTTCAGTTTAACTCTGAACATCCTTTAAAAGGGAGTCACCCCGAGTTCAGTTTAACTCTGAACATCTTTTAAAAGGGAGTCATCTGCTGGTGATATAAGATACACCAAGGTACAGCTGAAATATTCACTAACTATTCAACTGCTATTCAGCCCCAGCCGTTTTAGGGTAGGTGCTAAACCTTTTATGTCACGGACACCCAAGTAGATATACGTTAGGCCAGAAACCGCCTGGTGATGCCATGGTGAAATACTGTAACAGCTCAAGTCAAGTCAAGTCAAGAGTTTTATTTGTCACGGCATACAAGTATACAGTGAAATGCGGGGGGTCATGCCCGCAGCGATTGTGCAATAATACAGTAATAAGAATAGGATGAGAATAGGGCGGCTATGTGACGTAGTGGGCAAGGCGCTCGCCACGAAATCTGGAGACGCTGGGCTTGCCTGTTCGAGCCCAGCGCTCCACATTTGCTTTCAGTTTAGCTGGTCGTCCGTACTAATACACATTGGCCGTATTAGGGGGTGGGAAACTGATGGGTGGGGATCGGGCGTTGTGGACAGCGACTCCTACAGGTCGGTTGGTGCGCCTGCGCAGGTAGAATCAGGAAGTGTCGGGGGCAGCGTGAGCCTCCCACGCGTTACTCCTCGCCACTGAGAGATCGAGCTGCGCAGGTGAAAAGATGCGACTGCTGTTACCCTCAAGTACCCGGAGGGGGACTTGTGCTATGTATGACTTAGTCCACATTGCAGCCGGCTTGTGGGAGGCAAGAAACAGCGTCCGTGACAGGGGAGGGTTGAATTGGATGATACGAAATTGGGATGGGAGAAAATATAGAAAAATGGGAGAAAAAGTGGATAAAAAAAAAAAAGAATAGGATGAGAATAAGACATTTGTGCAATAATACAAGTAATAAGAATAAGACATAACAGGTATAATGTACATAAAGTTTACAAAAAGCATGGTAGACATGCTAAGGTCCTGCGATAGTGCAATACACTGTTAGCTACGGATGAGGCACTGGGTCTTATGTACACTACTATACAATGCTATACTATACAATCTACAGTTATTACTATGTATCCTTATGCTAGCTTGCTATATCCATCTGTT